>NC_061113.1:76712195-76834758 GCF_002878395.1 Capsicum annuum
ATAATGGTTTTAGAGGCTATAACTTATCATGATGAAGGAAATAGTTTTTATAGGAGAAGAAAAACTTAAGTCATTAATTCACTTTTCTACCTTTCAAATCAATATAGCTCTTGTTATAGGTATCTGCATCTGATCATACTCTTATAATACACACTATTAATTATTTTCAAACATAGTATATCTTTTTGCTTACTTTTATGTTTCTCCTATAAGAATTAAAGTGTGAAGACCTTTGTAAATATGATTTAAATTTTTTGTCCTTCATAAAAAGTTTTTGCCTTAGACAAAATCATCTTTTCACTTTTTTCTTTCAATTGTTATAATAAAAATAAATTAAAATGCTAGTCTAAAGTCGGCAAATTTTTATTTTTAGGTCAGTAGCTGAATATTCCTATATTTTATGAGAAAACAAGTATTAAAATATATAAATATATGAAAACCCCTTTTTCTATGTCCTACTGCAAATATTGGTGGTGTTATAATCAATCAAATTAGACAAGAATCTGGTGCAATAATCAAAGTTGATATTTCTACTACTAAAGGTAATGATTGTGTGATTTCAATTTTGATGAAAGAGATATTTTATGTTTATTTTGATGTTTTGCATTGGAGTGTACAAGTCTGGAAAGTTTTTCCAAGGTAAACTGTAATACCCTGAGAATCCCAACCGATAGTAGAACCATGATTCAAGCTTATGAGAAATAAATTATTGTGATTTGGTAGTTTTATGATCAAGTTATATGTATATTAAGTCCTCAAATACGTCCTAGCTATTAGACGAATCAAAACATCCCTTACCGATTGAATTATTGAGAAGGACATTACTCTAGTCAACTTCAAACAAGTATATCTCCCATTATATAAATAATTTTTGTGCTCATGATTCACCAAAAGATAGATAATTGAATTAACTTTCCAACTATACCAATTTCACCAAAATCTGGGATCGGAGTAAAAAGTTATGACCGTTTTACTGAGAGCTGTGTGAGCTGTCCAGGAGCAACGATCAAGCTGATGGACCGTCAAGTCAGCGATGGACCATCACTTTGGCCGTCATAAATGAAGTAGCAAGGCTATTTCTGGCCTAGAAATAGCAGTTGGAGTGATGGTTTGTCACCAGTGTGACGGTCCGTCACTCAGACCGTCAGTTTTGTCCGAAACTACGCTGAAACACCATTTTAAAGGGATTTTTGGGTCTTTTTCCACCCTATTTAACACCCATTCATGTCAAATAAAATCAAATATCTTTTCATTAATCCATAACATCAAAATTAGGGTTTCTTTCAAAATCAAAACTAAAGAACAAGATTCAACCCTTCTCCTAGAAAACTCAAGAATCAAAGTGTCACCATTCAAGAACCTTCAAGAAAAGTTAATCTCCTTCAAGATTCAAGCTTTTGAGGTATGCATAGTGTTCATTTATGGACTCCTTTTGTCCATAAAGCCCAAAAATCTTTTTTCTAAGTTCAAGTTTATGGATTTCTTTATGAATTTCATGTTAGATTTGTTTTGTTTATGTTGAGAATGATCAATTAAATTCAAATCCATGTTGGGTGGTCAATGTTATCAGGAATTGATTTGTATAGATGTATATTCATGTGAACCTCTGATTAAACCCTAGGATGATGAAATTAGAGTTGAATTATGATGTTTAATTATTGTATAATAATGTTTATATGTACCATGCCTACCATGTGTTTTATTAAATGCCTATATGAAGGAAAAGTGCCCAACTAGTATGATATCTTGAAATCCCCAATTATGTGCAAGTTTATTCATATCATATGTTTAATGAAGTGCATCAGTATATGAATTATGGATTATGATGTTAGTCATGTGTTTAAGTAAGTCATGCTATGTCAGTTTCTTTCCATTGAGTCCTGGTACCCAAAATATTAACTTTGTGCCTAGAGCCATGTCATGTTTTCATGATACTCTCAGTCAAGCCATGATCTATAGAACTCAGTCAGTCATGTGACTAAGGAAAAACAAGAAATCTCAGTAATATCAGTAGTTCAGTAATCTAAGTGATCTTAGTACTCAGTAATCTTAGTAACTTTAGTATTCCCAATCAATATTAGTAACTACAATACTCTCAGTCATTCCTTAGAATTCAGTACATTCTGTCACCCAATGAAACTTAGTAAATTAAATTTAGCTTTTCTCGACAATACCACTAGTATCAGTTTAGTTTAGTTAATCAGTTTAGAGTCTTTCAGATGGGACATAATTCATCACCAAGCAAGCCTAGGGACGGGGACTCACCCGCTAGATAGGACTGAAATACCTCGAAGTAATCCCTAAGTTCCAAAACTATGTAGCCAGTGTAGGTACAAGATGTGACCCATTAGATAGGACTGACATACTCAGGGATCACCCGTTAGCATATTTAAATGTATAGAACTGATCTCAAAGGTCACCCGCTAGATTAGGACCGACTCCACATTCGTTGTCTTTACCAGTGGCGCAGTACTTACACCCTTCCAATTGGAGTTATAGGTTAAACCCTAGTTAGCATAGTATGGGGTATGTTGGTTAGATGAATATATCCCATAGTTTTATTTACTGAATCAGGACTATCAGATACAGTCAATTCAGCTTAATAGTATACATTTAGGATTATCTGATATAGTCACTCTTTATCATTATAAATAGACTTCGGGGTTACCCACTAGACAGGGTTGATCTCAACTATGGTCAGTATTAATATTATTAGATTTAGAGATCACCCGCTAGATAGGAATGATCTTAAATTCAGTTACTCAGATATAGTATGAAACTAAGCTAGTTCTATAAGATTTAAGACTGTCAGATACAATCACTCATGTTATCAGTTATGTTAGTTATCAGAACTCATGTTATCAGTATTCAACTTCAGGACTATCAGATACAGTCAACCAGACCAGTTCTTTATAATCAGAACTGTTAGACACAGTTATTCATGTATCAGTAATATAGTATCAGTCCCTTAGTATTCAGTAATATAGTATTTGTACCTACGTTGGCTATGTAGTTCTGTAGAAGATAGGACACGTTAATCCCTCACTTCCAGCTTGGTGCTAAATACTACTCTCTTTTTAGTCTTTATGCTCATTCTATCGGAAATCCACTTTAAACTAGTACAATAGATCATTATAAAACCAAAAGTTCTTTTATTTGAGTAAATTTATAAATACAGCTGATCTAAATTCTATAAAGTGGATTTCATAGCTAAATCAATAATCAAAAAATCAAAGCTTTTTCTGAAGACTGAAAATAATCTGCTCATAAGATGTTTAAAGCATCATCTTTCATAAAGTAATACTATTCAATCTTAGGATAGTACCACATGTAGAAATCTCATGTTAAACATCAAATTGCTCATGCTTGATAATGTAAACATTGAGAAATTAATTCAAAATCTAAAATTTTTTACATTATGTATGAAAATATGAACATAATCATATGATTCAACTTCTAAATTATTGGAAACATCTAAATCTTGTAAATAACAATGATAGGGATAAACCCTAACTTTATTTTCATGGGAAATCACATAAAATTCAGTAAATTTATAATTAAAATAAATTTTGGGCACAAGGATGAAGGGATTATCCTTGTTGAAGAACCCCAAATACCTTAATTGATGATCTTTGATGAAAAGCTTGAATCTAGGATTCCTATTGATTCTTTGGAGATGAATTTTTAGAGTTTTTGTATTGGGGGATCTTTAATCTTGAATTTCCTTGGAGAATTAATGGAGGAATTTGGATTCTTGGAGAGAAAGTTTGATGATCTAGGGTTTTCTTTTAGAGTATTTTGGTGAAAAGTGAATGTAATATGCTTAGGAGGGGTTAAATCATCTATTATTCATGACTTAGGGCTTGGGTAAAGACCAAAGAGACCCTTTTAAATTTTTACTCGGAACTTGAAAAATTCCTGAATTTGTCCTACGGTGTGACGCACCATGATCGTGGTGGCCTACTGGAAACTGCAAACTTGGACCTAGAAAAACACTGCGATATGAAGATATCATGATACTCTTCTAGATTTCCATTTGGACCATCACCGCAATGTACCACCATTGCGGTATGCCGCTGAAAATGGACAACTAGGAAAAAGGGCTTCTCCGCGACACGAGAAAATTGTAGAATTTCATTGGATCTTCACGAATGGGAAGTTTGACCTCTCTGTGATGCACCAATATCATGGAGTCTCACTAGAATTTGACCATTTTCATTTAAACCATCTCCGTGACACGCTAAGGACCCAAATCACGGTATTTTATGACTGAAACTTAAAATAGCCCTAACTTCTCACTCAGTCAACAGATTTAGGTGAATCTTATATTGTTTGAAAGCTTATTAAATTTTCCACACAATGGGATGTCTAAATCTGAAAAATTTCACATGAAATAATTATTCTTCATTTTGGAAGCTATCCCTTAACATTCTAGAGACAAATTTTGGATAGAAAAGGTACGGGGTATTACAACCTTAGTGGGGGCATAATTATACTGAACATTATTCAAGATATTCTTAGTAATTTAGGTATTTCTAATTCTTCTTCTATATTGTCGAGTTTATTAATTTGTGGCATGGTAGATTAGGTCATGTTAATGTTGCTTCTACTAAAAAACTTAGAAAAATAAAATTAATTCCTATGATAAATATTGAAGATATTTCTAAATATGCTTTGTATGTAGAAACAAAGCATGTAAGGAAATCTTTTAAATATATTTATAGTAGAAAGATCGATTTGCTTGAACTATTACATTCAGACTTAGCAAATTTCAAGAACACACAAATGTGAAAAGGAGTATTACATTATTTCTGTTGATGCCTTTTTTAGATACACAAATATATATTTCTGTTGATGCCTTTTTTAGATCCACTAATATATATCTCCTTAAGTCAAACGATGAGGCTGAAATCATGTTTTTGAAATTCAAAGCAGAGTAGAAAATCAATTAGATAGGATAATTAAGAGATTTGGATATGTCAGGGGCGTTGAATATAGTTTTAAAACTCTAGAGATTTTTTTGAGAAAAATAGTATTATACATGAGTTTAGTGATCCCTACACTCCCTAACAAAATGTTGTAGTCAAATAGAAAAATAGAATCTCAAGGAAATAATGAATTCTATGCTTTTAAGCGCAGGTCTACCTAAAAATATGTGGGTGGGTGGGGGGAAGCTGTTTTGATTTTATGCTTAGTGTTGCCTAAAATTACACCTCCTAGAAAGTATAATGTGACTATTGTCAAATAAAGAACCTAATAAAGGTTGGGGTCGAACCCATAGGGAATAGGCTGAATCTCTATTAAGAACTTGCTGAAGTAATCGAAAGTTCAGAAAGTAAATAAGGGAATCTAGTGAGAACAGTTATAATAGTAAAATATCTTGATCACTTTAGGTTGAAATTTATATGAGATAAATACGAGGATTGTGTTTCTTATGACTTCCTAACTCTACAGACATATCGTGTTTCATCATACTATCTCAATACCTTCCATGTAGAATTTAATAAGTTAGGTATTACCAATCGTCCGTCAACACTCTTTGGTGAATTTGACTCATATTCTTTGGGTCTCAAAGTGTCGCTTAACTAATCCTTGTCCTGGATCTATGATTAACTATCTCCTTTTGAGTCTCAAATTAATTAGATAAAAGTTGATAACTTTAAATTACTTTTGTGATCTTCTTTTCTTAATCTTAAACTCTCTTTCGAGTGAGTATCGAATATAGGCAGATTCTTTACTTTTGCAGTTGTTAAATATCTTGTAAATTATCACAAAGGAAGAAAACCGAAAGAACAAAGAGGAACAGTAAACTCAAAGACTGAATTTTTGTTCATGTAATAATAACTTTGTATAAATATCTTAATTAACTAACAAATTGTGATAAACTTAATTTTTAAATAAATTAACATATCCATATAAAATTAGTTGATATTCAAAGCCCTAAAAAGCACTAGAATTTTCTACAAATATTTATTTTTAAAATTTTGAAACATAAATAATCTTACCAACTAATTTTTTTGTAGTAGACATCGAGTTTTTAGTTGTGTGGATAGATGGATGGAATTGTGACATTAATTCTATTAGGAATGTATTAATGTAAGGAATAAAAAAATGAAAATGCATATACATTTCTAAGGAGTTAAATACAGTCATATGCATTATGTAGGAGATGAACATAATTTATTTATCTTATGAATTATGTAAATATAATTTTAATGGTTCTTTAATTCCATTAACATTCAAATTGACCATTGATAAATGGCTATTTCTTTGGACAAACATTTTTTTATTTATAAAAATTTGAGCAATTGAATGAAAATAACATTAATAGCTAGTCACATAAACTTCTGGTTTTCTTTGAACAATTAGAAATTGATTATGTTTTATTTAATAAACCTCCTACGATTGTTTTAACATTACTATTGGTTCTAACAATATTATGGTTCTTAATGAAGCTGCTAAAGAGAAGTTTGAAAAGAATAACAAAATATATGGATTTACTATTCATTCATATGCATTGCCTATCACCAATATGTTTGGTGTTTATATACATCAACCTTATAAGGGTTTGTATAGGTATAGGATATGATTGTTGTTTGTTGAGTGTTGATTGAACCTTCTGGATTTTTGGGGCTTGGTTAGGTATTATTTGTCTGAACTAGTTGATTACTATATTATTGTTATTATGGTTAGTTCATGGTAGGTTTGTTATGGTTGATATCAGAGGAGGTCAGTATGTTTATGACCACTTTACTTTATTATAGTAAATTACATCATGAAAAGTGTATTGGTCCTTAGACATTTTTACTATAGGCCCTGATCGTGGTACAATTAGCTTCTTACTTGATTAGGATCCTATGGAGAGGTTAGGTTGATTACCTTAGGTTGTTACCTTTGATTTAGTTGCATATACCTAAGTATGTATGTTTATGTGTGTTATTACTACATATCACTCTCTTCTCTTGATCATTCGTATTGTATATGCATTCCTTGGCCTTGTATACTATTATATATCCTTCTTTCTCTATTTGTTCGTATATTGGTTAGTGATATACAGTATAGTGCAATAGTTCCTAAGTACTATTAGAATAGGATAGTTTATCGTTATTTCCTCACTAGCTTTATCATAATTAGCTTACTGGATTGTTACCTGTAGCTTATATTACTGCTTTGCACGTTATTTTACACTTACATTATCTTTGGAGCTCAGTTAGTAGTTTACTACTGAATATCATGTGTTTAGTACTAATACCACTTCTACAACTTGCATATCATAGTATGAGTTCTCACTGTTAGTGTGTACATCATGTGGAGAAGCTATGAATCAAAGATTTAGGGTGAGCTTTTAAAGTTTAGACCATTATAATTCTCTCTCTTATGGGTTAGACAGATCTCTATATTTTATTCAAATATAGGTCATACATATATATTGAATCAATAATTTACTAGTTCTCTTATTGTATTAAAAGCTCTTGTACTAAATTCACCAGCTCTTGGGAGGTTGTTTTTTTTATATATATATTAGCCCATTCATTTTATTTACTTTGCTATTTCCTTTCATTTCTCTTAATAGTTCGCTATTAGTAGTTTCAAACTACGTGTTGACTTACCTAGTGGGTTATAGTAGGTTCCATGATGAACTGAGAAATTGGGTCGTGATTGTCACTTAAAATATGATAATTCAAACACCCCCTTAGAATGTTATTTCTTTCCATTTTTTTGTCATTAATCTTAATTGTGCTAAGAACTAGCTTTTTGAGGTGGTGACATGGCCAAAATCTTTGGATTGAGGAGCAAATAATGGTTTTAGAGGCTATAACTTATCATGATGAAGGAAATAGTTTCTAGAGGAGAAGACGAACTTAAGTCATTAATTCACTTTTCTACCTTTCAAATCAATATAGCTCTTGTTATAGGTATTTGCATCATATCATAAACTTCTAATACCTACTCTTAATTATTTCAAACTTAGTATATCTTTTTGCTTACTTTTATGTTTCTCCTATAAGAATTGAAGTGTGAAGACCTTTGGAAATATGATTTAAATTTTTTGTCCTTCATTAAAAGTTTTTGCCTTAGAAAAAATCGTCTTTTCACTTTTTTCTTTCAATTGTTATAATAAAAATAAATTAAAATGCTAGTCTAAAGTCGGCAAATTTTTATTTTTAGGTCAGTAGCTGAATATTCCTATATTTTATGAGAAAACAAGTATTAAAATATATAAATATATGAAAAACCCTTTTTCTATGTCCTACTGCAAATATTGGTGGTGTTATAATCAATCAAATTAGACAAGAATCTGGTGCAACAATCAAAGTTAATAGTTCTTCTACAAAGGGTAATGATTGTGTGATTTCAATTTCGGTGAAAGAGATATTTTATGTTTATTTTGATGCTTTGCATTGGAGTGTACAAGTCTGGAAAGTTTTTCCAAGGTAAACTGTAATACCCCGAGAATCCCAACCGATAGTAGAATCATGATTCAAGCTCATGAGAAATAAATTATAGTGGTTTGGTACTTTTATGATCAAGTTAGATATATATTAAGTCCTCAAGTACGTCCTAGCTATTAGATGAATCAAAACATCCTTTAATGATTGAATTATTGGGAAGGACATTGCCATAGTCAAATTCAAACGAGTATATCTACCATTATACGAAGAATTTTTGAGCTCATAACCTATCAAAAGACAGATAATTGAATTAACTTTCCAACTATACCAATTTCACCAAAATATGGCATCGGAGTAAAAAGTTATGACAATTTTACTAAGAGCTGTCTGAGCTGTCCAGGAGCAACGAGCAAGCTGACGGACCGTCAAGTCAGCGATGGACCGTCACTTTGGCTATCATAATTGAAGTAGTAAGGCCATTTTCTATCCCCAAAAATGATGGTTGGAGTGACGGTTAGTCACCAGAGTGACGGTCCGTTACTCAGACCATCAGTTTTGTCTGAAATAGTGCTGTAACACCGTTTTAAAGGGATTTTTTGTTGTTTTTCTACCCTTTTTAACACCCAATCATGTCAAATTAAAGTACATTACTCCTCATTCATCTATAACATCAAAATTAGGGTTTCTTTCAAGATCAAAAACAAAGAACAAGATTCAAACCCTTCTCCAAGAAACCCAAGAATCAAAGCATCTCCATTCAATAACCTTCAAGAAAAGTTAATGGATTTCTTTATGAATTTCATGTTGGGTTTGTTTTGTTTATGTTGAGAATGATCAATTGAATTCAAATCCATGTTGTGTGATCAATGTTATGTGGAATTGATTTGTATAGATGTATTTTCATGTGAACCTATGATTAAAACCTAGGATGATGAAATTAGAGTTGAATTAAGATGTTTAATTGTTGTATAATGATGTTTAAATGTACCATTGCTACCATTTGTTTGATTAAATGCCTATATAAAGGAAAAGTGCCCAACTAGTATGATATCATGAAATCCACAATTATGTACAAGTTTAAGCATATCATATATTTAATAAAGTGCTTCAGTCTATAAATTATGGATTATGATGTTAGTCATGTGTTCAAGTAAGTCATGCTATGTCAGTTTCTTTCCATCGAGTCCTGGTACCCAAAATATTAACTGTATGCCTAGAGCCATGTCATGTTTTCAGGATACTCTCAGTCAATCCATGATCTATAGAACTCAGTTAGTCATGTAACTAAGGAGAATTAAGAAATCTCAGTAATATCAGTAGTTCAGTAATCTCAGTGATGTTAGTACTCAGTAATCTCAGTAACCTTAGTATTCCCAGTCAATCTCAGTAACTACAGTACTCTCAATCAGTCCTCAGAACTCAATACATTCCGTCAGTCAACAAAACTCAGTAAATTCAATTTAGCTTTGCTAGACAATACCACTGGTATCAGTTCAGTTCAGTTAATTAGTTTAGCTCAGTTAATTAGTTTAGAGTCTTTCAGATAGAAGCAGGATTCATCACTGAGCAAGCCTAGGGATGGGGACTTACCCGCTAGATAGGACTGAGATCTCTAGAAGCAATCCCTAAGATCCAGAATTATGTGGCCAGTGTAGGTACGAGGTGTAATCTATTAGATAGAACTGACATACTCAAGGATCACCTGTTATAACATTTAAATATATAGAACTGATCCTAGAGATCACCCACTAGATTAGGACTGACTCCACATTAGCTGTCTTTATAAGTGGCGCAGTACTAACACCCTTCCAACTGGGGTTATAGGTTGAACTCTAGTTAGCATAGTATGGGGCATATTGGTTAGATGACTACATCCCATAGTTTCATTTACAGAATCAAGACTGTCAGATACAGTAAATTTAGCTCGGTAGTATAGATTTAGGATTTTCAGATACAGTCAATCCTTATCATTAAAAATAGACTTCGGCATTACCTATTAAATAGGGTTGATCTCAACTATGGTCAGTCAGTATACATCGTTGTTGTGATATGGATTGATCATAATATTGAAGTAATGCAAGTATACACATGTTCTATGAATTTCCCTTCCATACGTAAGAAGTTGAGAACTATGCTTAGTGTGAAATCCCCTACTTATGATATTGTGAATTGTGGACTCCATTTTATGATCAAGTCAGTTATGTGTTTTAGTTTTCTTCCATCGAGTCCTGGGGGTACTAGTACCCAAAAAATTTAGCTGTGGCCTTAGAGCCATGTCACATTATCATGATAATCTCAATCAAGCCATGATTTATAGAGCTCAGTCAGTCATGTGACTTAGGAAATCTCAGAAATCTCATGATCTCAATAAATTCATAGATAGTAGTACTATTCTATCAGTCAATGAAAGTCAGTTACTCAGTCCGTGTACAGCCAGTTAAATCATGTTCAGTCTCTTCAGATGGGAGTAGAAGTTAGCATTGAGTGAACCCAAGGATGGGAACTCACCTGTCAGTTTAAGGTGTGATTCTTAGTAGTCATACTTGTGTTCCAAAACTATGTATCCAGTGTAGGTTGAGACATCTTAACCTTCAAGGTTAAGGTTTATGAGGTGGCTTAACCTGTCAGTTTAATGTTTCCACCATTCTCATTCGAGTACCTGCTAGTTAAGGGTCACTCACAGCTGTCCTTACCAGTAGCGCGGTATTGATACCCTTCCAGTCATGGAAGAGATTGGACCCCAACCTAGTTATATACATTATTGGGGCATGTTGGTTAGGAAACTACCTCCCACAGTTTTAGTCTCAGTCTCAATAAAAGAACTCAGATAGTTCTTTAGATTCTAGTATACCAGGACTGTCAGTTACAGTTCATTCAGCTATAGTATGGTACTCAGGTAGTTCCATCAGGTTTAGGATTGTAAGACATAGTCATCCATGTTATCAAAATTCTAGTATCAGTCATGTTAGATAACAGTAAACCATATATTAGCATACAGATCTAGATATCACGTATTCACAATCTCAGTTACTATGTATGCATGCTTGCACTCTCACATTTATATTAGTCAGTTAGTTAACATTGTTCATGCATGTAAACCCTTTTGCATTTAGCCTACCCCACTCATATACTAGGTACTCCCATTCATACTGATGTATTTGCACTATGGTGCTTTCTTTTATGTTACACAATAGGTTCAGAGACATGAGTTCCAGATCAGCAGTAGCATTCCAGTCGCAAAGTTGCAGTGAGTCCTCATCCATTCGAGGATGATATTACTTTATTTTATTCATTATTTTAGTTTACTTTTGCTAGAAGGAGTTAGTTGGAGATATATTCTTTCAACTCCTTATTTCAGATAGTATTTAGAGTCTTTGAGATTTAGTTCAGATTTTAGATTCTGCTTTCAGTAGTTTTAGGTATTTGTTACTCTATATAGATGTTATTATTTATTAGATAATCTATTCAGTTGAACCTTATGACCTATTGTTCATATTTTCTGCATTCTATAAGTATATTATGCAGTATACAGGTATAGATATCAGTCATGGGTTAGCTTGTGGTCCCTCGGGGTCATAAGCACCGTGTAGCATTTCAGTTCAGTAAATCGTGGAATTACAAACTTGGTATCAGAGCGTAAGGTTTAATAGAGTCCTAGGAAGTCTAAAAGCCACATCTAGTAGAGTCTTGTGCATGGGTGTGTTGCGCACCACATTTATGTGCAAGAGGCTATGAGATGTTTAAGGAATAGTTTCCCCTCTTTTAGTATTCATGTCATGCTAGTGTGCATAATCTCAAGTTAAACTCTCAGTCTAATTCGTTCTTCTCTTATTTCAGAATATGCCTCCAAAGAGAAGAAACCAGCCTGCTTCTCAACCCGAAAATCCTTTGGGCGAACATGTTTCTCATGCGGAGTTTAGGGTCACATTCACCAAACTTGCTCAATCTGTGGCTACCCAAAATGAACAGCCACTAGTTATTCCAGCCAATCTAGTGGCCAACATAGCCGCAGCTAGGATTCAAGACTTTACCCGAATGAATCCTTCATCTTTCTTCAGGTCTATGTCTGATAAAGACCCTCAGGAATTCATTGACCAAGTCCAGAAGGTCATAGAAATCATAGGAGTTACTTCATGTTAGAGTGATGAGTTAGCTGCATACCAGTTGCAATATGTGGCTCATACTTGGTACAAGCAGTGGAAGTCTGAGAGGTTAGAGGATGTAGGTCCCATTGAGTGGGAGGAATTTGTCATAACTTTTTAGATAGATTCTTTCTCCAAGAGATAAGGGAGGCAAAAGTTCTTGAGTTCATAAACCTCAGGCAGTGAAATATGACGGTTAAAGTGTATTCTCTCATGTTTACTTAGCTAGCAAGTTATGCCCCTCATGTGGTTGAAAATAACAGGGCTAAGGTGAGCAAGTTTGTGTCAGGAGTGACTGATAGCACGGTAAATGAGTGTAGGGATGCGATACTGAATAGTGATATGACTTTAACTAGGCTCATGACTTAAGCTTAACAAAGAGAGGAGCAGAAAATTAGGACTAGGGAGAGGCAGAACAAGAGAGCAAGATCAGGCAGTTTCAGGTTTGCTCAACCCAAATCAGAAGGAGGAAATCATTCCCAGTTCCGTCCTAAGCGAGCAGCTCCAGCTCCTTCCCCTGCCAGTGCCCCAGTGCTGAAATTTAGAGACGGCAACAGAGATTGAGCACCAGTCTCTAAGTATTAGGGCAGTGTCAGCAGTGCCTGAACTAATCCCCTTTGTCAGACTTATGGTAAAAACCACAAGGGTACCTGTAGATCTGGTAGCGATATTTGTTTTGGTTATGGCAAGCTAGTCCACAGGATTAGAGAGTGTCCGTAGTTAGGTCTACAAGGTCAGCATCGTTCACAGCCCAGTCTGGTTGCCCAAATCAGCAGGGTGCCACTTCCAGTGCTGCTAGTGGACAATTTCCTAACAGACTCTATGCTCTTCAGACCTGAAAGGCTTAGGAAAATTCTCCTGATATCATTACTGGTGCGTTACAGATTTTCCATGTTTAGGTTTATGCTTTGATAGATCCAGGTGCATCCTTGTCTTTTATTACTCCTTATATAGCAGGTGATTTCAGAATCAGTCCTAAAATTTTAGTAGAGCTCTTTTTAGTCTCTACTCCAGTGGGTAAAACCATCATAGCTCAACGGGTATACAGGAAATGCCCGTTCATGATATTTCAGAAAGCCACATCAGCAGATTTAGTCGAGTTAAAGATGATTGATTTTGATGTCATTCTCAGTATAGATTGGCTTCATTCCTGGTATGCCACAGTCGACATCAGACACAGGATATTTCAATTTCAGTTATTGAATGAGCCCATCCTAGAGTGAAAGGGTAGTGCTTTATCTTTCAATAGTCAGCTTTTTTCCTACTTTTGGGCAAGGAAAATGATTTCTAAGGGATGTGTTTACATCTCATTTATGTTAAAGACTCTATTTACAAATCTTCTAGCTTTGAATCAATCCCAGTGGTTAATGAATATTCAAATATCTTTCCTGAAGATCTTCTAGGCATTCCTCCAGAAAGAGAGATAGACTTCGGCATTGACCTTATTCCAGATACTCAGCCTATTTCTATTCCTCCATATAGAATGGCACCAGAAGAACTCAAAGAACTGAAGGATCAGTTGAAGGATCTCTTATATAAGGGATTCATTAGACCCAGCGTTTTCCCATGGGATGCACCAATCTTATTCATGTGCAAAAAAGATAATTCTCTCAGGATGTGTATTAATTACCATCAGCTTAACAAAGTTACAGTCAAGAACAGGTATCCTCTTCCCAGAATAGATGACTTGTTTGACCAACTTTAGAGTGCCAGTTATTTTTCAAAGATAGACCTCAGGTGAGGCCATCATCATCTCAGAGTTAGAGAATACGACATCCCGAAGATAACTTTCCGTATTTGATATGGTCACTTTGAATTTCTAGTTATTTTCTTTGGTCTTACCAATGCCCCAGCTGCTTTTATGGGCTTGATAAACTGTGTGTTCAAGCAGTACTTGTAAATGTTCATCATAGTCTTCATAGATGATATCCTGGTCTATTCTTATAGAGCATGATCATTCTGACCATCTCAAAATTATTCTTCAGACTCTCAGAGATCACCAGCTATTTTCCAAATTCAAGAAGTATGAGTTTTGGCTAAGGTCAGTAGCATTTCTTAGCCATATTATTTTTGGTGATGGCATTAATGTAGATCCTCAGAAGATCGAAGCGGTAAGAAACTGGCCTCGCCCTGTCTCTCCATTAAATATTTCGAGTTTTTTGGGTTGGCTGGCTATTCCAGGTGGTTTTTTGAGGGATTTTCTTCTATTTCATCCCCCATGTCCAGATCGACTCAGAAGAAGGTCAAGTTTCAATGGTCAGATCCTTGCAAAAAAAGTTTTTAGGAATTAAAAACTTGACTCACCTTATCTCCAGTCTTAGATCTTCCAAATAGTTTATATGGGTTCATAATATACATCAAGAGTAGGTTTGGGTTGTATCCTCATGCATCATGGTAAGTTCATAGCCTACGCCTCCAGGCAGTTAAAGCCCCATGAGAAGAATTATCCTACTCATGATCTTGAGTTAGCAGCTGTAGTATTTGTCTTGAAGATTTGGAGGTATTATCTATACGGAGTTCATGTAGATGTCTTCACAAATCATAAGAGTCTTCAATATGTCTTTTCTCAGAAAGATCTCAATCTTCATCAGAGAAGGTGGTTAGAGCTCTTGAAAGATTATGACATAAGTGTCCTTTATCATCTGGGAAAGGCCAACGTTTGGCACGACGCTCTCAGTAGACTCTCAATGGGTAGTGTTTCTCACACTGAGGATAGCGAGAAGAAATAGCTTAGGAAATCCATCAGCTTGTCAGACTAGGTGTTTGCTTGGTCGATTCTTTAGAGGGTGGTGTATGTGTTCAGGATAGTTCAGAGTCATCTCTAGTTTTCAAGGTGAATGAAAAGCAATATAGGGATCCTAGCCTTGTCAAACTAAAAGAGTCAGTTTAGAATTAGAAATTAGAGGTTTTCTCCTAAGGGGGAGATGGTGTCATTCATTGTTAGGGTCATCTCTATGTTCTAGGTGTAGATGATTTAAAGCAGTGAATTCTTGCAAAAGCGCATGGTGCGCGATACTCTATTATCCAGGGGACACGAAGATGTACCACGACCTATGGGAGATCTATTGGTAGAGTAGGATAAAGAGAGATATTGCAAAATTTATGAATAAGGGCTCTACATGTCAGCAGGTTAAGATAGAGCATCAGAAACCTAGTGGTTCCATGTAGGAGTTCACCATTCCTACTTGGAAGTGGGAAGAAGTAAACATGGACTTCGTGATGGGTTTGCCTCAAACTCATAAACAACATGATTCAATTTGGGTAATTATAGATAGAATAACCAAGTCAGACCATTTTCTTCCAGTCCATACCTCTTATTCAGCTGAGGATTATGCCAAACTCTATATCAGGGAGTTGGTAAGATTACACGGTGTTCCATTATCTATCATCTCAGACAGAGGTACCCAGTTTACTTCTTATTTCAGGAAAGTATTCTAAAAGGGTCTTGGTACCCAAGTTCATCTCAGTACAGCTTTTCATCCTCGAATAGATGGTTAAGAAAAAAGGACCATTCAAACTCTTGAAGATATGCTAAGGGTGTGTGAAATTGATTTCAAGGGCAGTTGGGATGACCACTAGCCTTTGAATGAGTTTTCATACAACAACAGCTATCATTCTAGTATTAAAATGGCTTCATTTGAAGCTCTATATGGTAGGAGGTGCAGATTTCCAATCGGGTGGTTCAAAGTTAGTGAGGCCTCAGTCATAGGGCCTGACTTAGTATTTGATGATTAAAGAAAGTCTAATTAATCAAAGAAAGACTCTGGGCTACTTAGAGCCAACAGAAGTCTTATGTTGACATTCGTAGAAAGGATCTCGAGTTCGAGGTCAATGACTATGTCTATCTAGAGATCTCTCCCATGAAGGGAGTGAAGCAGTTAGACAAGAAATGAAAGCTCAGTCCCCAATATCTCGGTCCCTTCAAGATCTTAGTCGCTTAGGAAAGGTATCTTATGAGCTAGAATTACCTTCAGATCTAGCCCCAGTTCATCCAATCTTTTATATCTCTTTGCTCAAGAAGTGTATAGGTGATCCATTAGTTGTAGTCCCTATTCAGAGTATTGACAGTTAGAACATTCTCTTCTATGAGGAAATTCCAGTCAAAATTCTATACTATCTGACTCGTAGACTGAGGAACAAAGAAGTCCCTCTAGTCAAAGTTCTTTGGCTAAATCAGTCCGTTGAGGGAGCTACTTGGTAAGTAGAAGCAAACATGCTCACCAAGTATCCTCATCTCTTCTCTACCAATCCAGATCAAGCTCAAGGCAACAGTTCTCCTTAAGCTTATTCAGTTTCCTGTTCAGTATTCTATACAACTTGGTATTCAATTTATGCTCACAGTTCATCACAAATCTAGTATCAAGTACCATTGCATATTCATTCATGCATTCATGTATTATTCTAGTGTATAATCATCCATCAAATATGTATTCTCATTGGGAGAACTCAGTTATTAGAAATCTCAATTATGCATTCATGAATCAGTTACTCATATATTAGATATGCATGTCCAGCATGATATGTTTAGCTTATCAGTCATGTCCATCATGAGATAATTTTCCAGTAGTGTATGTCTAGCACATATTCTAGTTTATCGTCTATCCCCATTTCATTCAGTCTCATTCGAGGACGAATATTTCCAAGGGGGAGATATTGTAATACCGCATATAGTGTGATTTAAAATAGGTCATCTTTGAATGAGCATAACTTGGTTTATAGGTGGTATTTTGATAGATTTATCCCCTCTAAATTGTAGAGAATTGAATAAGCTTTCCGCTAATACCAAATTCGCCTAAAACGAACACCCAGTGAAGAGGTTATGGCGATTTAAACTTTCAGCAGCATCATTTCAGTTAGTGGCGCGTCACGCCATAAGCCAAAATAATGTTTGTCAATTTCTAGTGTCTCTCAGCAATTCCATCATGTCACGGTGAGTTTCCAGGTCACAAACAAGGGGCAACGCGATATCTCCGTATCGCGTCGGGGGACCAAATTGGGTAATTTTTACAGAAATTAAATGACGCATCCAAAAGGGTATTTGGGTCATCTTTCTACCCCTATATATATTCCATAAACATGGAATTGAGCCCTTATTTCACCAAAACATACTCTTTCTCTCAAAATCCTCTCAAGAACACATTAGGATTTTCAATTGGAGATTCAAGTTCAAGCAAATTTCTTCATCAATCATCAAGAATTTTCCATTTAAGGTATGTGTAGTGTTCATCAATGGATCTATTTCGTTCATATAGCTCAAGAACCATGTTTTAAATATTATATTGTGATTGTCTTGTTGTGATATGACCATGTATATATTGATGATTGATGTTTAAGTTTCAAGATGATATCTAAAGGTGTTTTCTTGAAGTATATGTGTTCGTTAGTTGAAATCCATGAACTTTATATGGTTTTAAATGGAGAAATTCATGAAAACACACCTAAGCTAAAAGAATGAATGCAAAGTGTTTGATAAAAGGCCTAGGATGATAGAATTCATGTCCCATGATTTAATAGTGCTTAAATGACAAGTCTATGCTCTATGCTTTATGATTTCACAAGAATTCCACGTGATTGATATGCGTCGTTGTTGTGATATGGATTGAGCATGATATTGAATCTATGCAAGTATACACTTGTTGTATGAATTTCCCTTCCATACGTAAGATGTTGATAACTATGCTTAGTGTAAATCCCCTACTTATGATATGGTGAATTGTGGACTCTATTTTATGATCAAGTAAATTATGTGTTTCAGTTTCTTTCCATCGAATCCTGAGGGTACTAGTACCTAAAAAATATAGATGTATGCCTAGAGCCATGTCACATTATAACGATAATCTCAGTCAAGCCATGATTTATAGAAATCAGTCAGTCATGTGACTCAGGAAATCTTAGAAATTTCATAATCTCAATAAATTCTCAAATAGTAGTACTATTCCATCAGTCAATGAAAGTCAGTTACTCAGTCCATGTACAACTAGTTAAATCATGTTCAGTCTCTTTAGATGGGAGTAGAAGTTAGCACCGAGTGAACCCAAGGATGGGAACTCACCTGCTAGTTTAGGGTGTGATTCTTAGTAGTCATCCTTGTGTTCCAGAACTATGTAGCCAGCATAAGTTAAGACATCTTAACCTTCTAGGTTAGGGTTGATAAGGTGGCTTAAACTGTCAGTTTAGGGTTCGCACCATTCTCATTTGAGTACCTGCCAGCTATGGGTCACTCATAGTTGTCCTTACCAGTGGCGCAGTATTGACACCCTTCTAGTCGGGGCAAAGATTGAACCCCAACCTAGCTATATGTGTTATTGGGGCATGTCTGTTAAGCAACTACCTCCCATAGTTTCAGTCCTAATCTCAGTGAAAGAACTCAGATAGTTCTTTAGATTTCAGTATACCAGGATTGTCGTTACAGTCAATTCAGTTACAGTCTGGAACTCAGGTGGTTCCATCATATTTAGGACTATCAGACACAGTTATCCATGTTATTAGAATTCCAGTATCAGTCATATTAGATAATAGTAAACCATGTATTAGCATACAGATCCAGATATCACGTATTCACGATCTCAGTTACTATGTATGCATACTTGCACTCTCATGTTCATATTAGTCAGTCAGTTGACATTGTTTATGCATGTAAACCCTTTTGCATTTGGCCTACCTCACTCGTATAATTAGTATGACTAGGAGTACTGACATATTTGCGCTATGGTGCTTTCTTTCATGTTATACCATAGGTTCAGAGACATGAGTTCCAGATCAACAGTAGCATTCCAGTCGCAGAGTTGCAGTGAGTCCTCATCCATTTGAGGATGATATTATTTTATTTCATTCATTATTTCAGTTTAGTTTTGCTAGAAGGAGTTAGTTAGAGACATGTTCCTTCAACTCCTTATTTTAGACAGTATTTAGAGGTTTTTATATTTAGTTCATATTTTAGATTCCGCTTTTAGTTGTTTTGGGTATTTGTTACCCTATATGGATGTTATTATTTATCAGATATTCTATTCAGTTGAACCTTATGGCCTATTGTTCATATTTTCTGCATTCTATAAGTATATTATGCAGTGTACAGGTATAGATATCAGTCATGGGTTAGATTGTGGTCCCTCAGGGTTATAAATACCATGTAGCAAATTAGGGCATTATAGTGACTCAAAAATTAATATTAGTAAACTCAGTAGTCAAAACTCAGTATTCAGTCCTATCATGATCTCAGTTACAGTTATGTAGTCATGCATGTATTCTCAAATTCATGTTAGTTAGTCAGTTAGTATTGTTCATGCATATGAACCATTTGCATTCAGCCAACCTCACTTGCATGCCAGTATATTCAAAGTACTGATGCATTTGCGCTGTGGTGTCTTATTCCATAGGTTTAGAAGTACGAGTTCCAGAGCATCAGTAGCATCCAGGTTCAGCCGTCAGAGTCATCTGTAAGTCCTCATCCTCTGAGGACATGATGATTATATTACTATTTTAGTTTTCAGTTTATTTCAGTAGTCGAAGTTAGTTGAGGACATATCCCATCAACTCTTTTTTTAGACAATTTAGAGGCTTTTAGACTATAGCATGTCAGACAGTTATTTCAGTTATTTTAGTATTGATATACCATATTTTTAGTTATGTACTAGTATTGAACCTTATGGCCTTTCAATTCATGTTTTCGTATTATACAGTCTTTTATGCAGTATACAGGTGCAAATATCAGTCATGGGTAAGTTTGTGGTGCTTCGGGGTCAGGAGCACCGTGTAACATTCTGAGTACTAGATTCGAGGCGTTACATAAATAAAACAACATGAACAAATTATCAAATTCGTATAAGAAATCAAATGATTAATAAGACAAGAGAAAGAGTTGGACCTTCAGATCATAATTTTCACTCATACTAAAATTATTTTCTTAGGAAACTGATGCTTTGCAATCATTATCGTATTATTTTATTGCAGTTTTAAAGTTGTAGATGAATGCCAGGTCGGCTTTGAATTTTTTTTTTATAACATTTAGGTTTAATTGTACTATTTTGATATCTCTATTATCTTATTATTTTGATTTAGTTTATAAGTGGTAAATTTCGATCGACTGTAAGAAAATTTTTAGGAAAATGTTAGGTTTAATTGTATTGTTTTGATATCTCTATTAGTGTATTATTTTGTGGAAATTTGCAAGTCGTAGATGAATGTCAATCCACTTTACAAAGTTTTCTTATGTAAAGGTTAGGTGTAATTGTATTATTCTTAAATCTCTATTATCGTATTATTTTATTGATATTTACAGTTGGTAGATAAATTTCGGTTGACTTTGAGGAATCATTTTAGGTAAAAGTAAGATTTAATTGTATTGTTTTGAAATCTACACACTGAGAATTTCTTTTGTGGGTAAAAATTAGATTTAATTGTATTATTTACATATCTTTTCTATTGTGTTATTTTTTTTGTAGTTTATAGGTGGTAGATGAATGTCGGTCAGCTTTGAGGAAATTCTTTTGTAAAGGATATTTTTAATTATATTATTTTGATATCTCTTTCATCGTATTATTTTGTTGCAGTGTATAAATAGTAGAAGAATGTCTGTTGGCTTTGAGAAATTCTTTTAAGTAAAAGGTTAAATTTTAATTAGTTAAATTCTCCATCTTTAAATGTTCAAAAGATGTTGAATTTAATTAGTGAATTCATCTTTAATATTTAAAGGCAAAATAGTCTCATGGACACTTGTACTTGTCCTGGTTTATAAAGTAGACACTTCTACTTACACTTTTGTCATTTGGACCATTTAACCCATTAAGAATGAAAACTTAAACCCTTTTTGCATATGTGGCATTAAATTGATGATTTGAAAAAAATGTGTGTTCTACACGCGTTTTTTGGTGAGTGAAGTCAATTTTTTTGACTTTAAAATATTTTTAAAAAAAGATTGTAAATTAAAAAATATAAAAAATATAAAATAAATAAATAACCTTTTTTCCTTATACCCATCCACCTAGCCTTTCCCAACCCCTCCATTTCCCCTTTCATTTTCACCATCACCAGTCCACCATCCAACACCTACTCCTCCATTTCCCCTATTCAATTCACTCCTTAATTGGGGATTTTGCATTCAAGTTACTCCTTACCTCCCCAAAATTTGAATGACATTGATAAATTTAAAATTAAAATTCACCAAAAAATTTTAGGCAATTCGAATTTTGAATTTTTTTGACGGTGTTTCTGATTTTTCTTTGAGTCACAAACAACATGGTCTGGGTGCCTTGAGCTCCTCTACAAATGTCTTCATTCAAATTATGACAAATTTTCTCACAAGAAGATTAAATTTGTGGGCTTGTTGTTGTTGAATTTATTGTGGCTGCGGCAGCGTGCTGAGTTTTATGCATGATTTTTTATCCAATTTTTTGAGTGGTGTGAGAGGAATTTTTGAGTGATTTATTTTGGGTTGGATTCGCATCAATGATGCCCTATTGTTGTGATACTAATTGTAATGATTTAAAAATTAAAATGATACTAATCGCGAGTCTTAGGTGTCTTTTAGTGGTGTCCGACGGTATGGTAGTGTTCAAAAATAGGGGTGAGAGGAGAGAATAAACGATGTTATTAAAGAAGAAAGACAAAGGTATGGGGCGGTAGGAGAGGGAGGAGGGAGGGGGATGGGGAGGGAATCTTATTTTTTGTAAAAAGGATAATTTTATATCTATCAGTGTAAAATAACGTGGAATCTACGTGTAATCGTTTGAATTACATGCACATCAATTAAATGAGAAAAGGGTTTAAAAATATGTGTTTTAATGGGTTGAGGGGTTCAAATGACAAAGGGTTAAGTAAAAGTATCCACTTTACAAACCTGGACAAGTACAAATGTCCACGAGACCATTTTTCTTTATTTAAACAAATATTTTATTTAGGGTCACGTTTGAACTCATTAAAATAAGTACATGTGCGAGGTGCATATACCTAAACTAGTATAATAAGAGGAAGTTTCAGCAATTTCCCATTGTTCTCCATGCTGACACGGGGATGCTTTTTCCATTTTATATGTTTTCCTCTATTTTGATACTATTGTATATGAGGGTTTATGAATGTGATGCTCCAAATTTTCTTAATAATAGATACATATGAGTGGCGGGTGGTGGAAAATTCTCCCAGCCCTTGAGGTAACCCCGCCACAAGCTCCTTTATCACCCTCCAATCACCCAAGATCTGATCAAAGTTGCCAAATTTTATGGGGATGCTTGGATGCACGGAAGTGTCTTCGGAGAACTCCTCAACCCCGACTCTCCTGCATAATTCATTAATCAAATAGGGAAATAAGAGGAGTGCACCACCATGGTTTTTGAAGTTCCTCATGCATGAAATCATAAGACAACCAATATTCAAAGGAATGTTGTCTAGTATACAAGTAACCATCTGGGATCATATATCTAGAACAACCATCATGTGTGTGCATGGGGAAACCCATCTACAAATAATGTTCAGTTATATCCTCCCCTCTGTTGTGAAATCATTCATAGATATACCCCTCTTAGGGGCGGCCCAAGGAACCTCTTTGCTAGGACACAACTTATCTGCCATCCAACTCCCTAGTTCACATCCCTTCGCCTTGATTTGTGCCATATCTACACCTGGGAGCCCATATATGTCATTTATCTTATCATCTCCAAAGTGTAATTCCTTCCCTCGGATCCTCATAGCTGGGTCTAAGAGAGATACTATGCTAAGGATAGCATAGAACTCCCGTACCTAATGCTTATTTTCCCGGCAAGGATCTGAGGCAAAAAACTTCCACCTAGTGGCTATGAGTCTGTCATGGAATGCCAAAAGCTTTTTTGACACCTTATCTAGATACATGCCCCTCTTCGGAAGCACCTTTGCCTTGGGGAGATCACCGTAGTACAAGTTATGGCATTCAGGGGTTATGAAATGGATTTGGTCATAATCTCCTATGATGTAGCCTGGAAAAACCGTGAACAATACAACAACACTCATCATTAACTTTTTCATGCAAAAACTATGCTATGTTGTCCAATTAAGCTCATGGGGTGGTTTCTTGGAGGGTTTTGGGCAAGAAATGGAATTGCAAAATTTTTGGTCAATGATAAAAACCATTCTCAGATATAGCCATCGCGAGCCACTGAGCCACTATCATGATGCCGCGATCATGATCCAAAGACCGTGATCGTGGTATCTGAGGCAAGATCAGCTCAAAATGTTCAAAACTCAAATCATCCAAGTTCATTGCCAAATTGTGATTCAAGTCATGAAATAACCTTACGCACATGAAACCTAGCCTCTAGGTGCTTGATTATGCCCTTGGAACATGGAAAAATGAACATTGAATTTGTTTGGGAATTTAATCAATCACTTGATGTGCATACACTATTTATATCAATTTTAAATAAAATTTGGGTACTCAAGACTTACCCATCATTGTACATACTAACTACAACAGCTAACCACACCAATAAACACATTTAAAAAAATTAGAAATTGAAACACCATTTTAGGCTATTCCTAAAGCATGTGTTCTATGCACTACACATACAAATAAAAGAGGATAATGAATCACATACCGAATTAAGGATGCAAAGAGGAATGCTTAAACAAGTTTGGATGCCTAACACAAGCTTAAATTGAGTGCAATTTTAGAGAAATTTGAATGGGAAGTATGAGGGGGAAATGGGCATTCGATTGGTTTTTTGAAAAGTCATGACCATGATCGCAGTCATGCTTCTACTGCGATCGCGATAGCACAGGTGCCACAATTGCAAAAACTGTGGCTATTTTTGGTCCTCTATTTTCCCTGCCCAGTCTACTACTAAAAAATTTCATACTTTCCCGTGTTCAACCTCATTCAAAAAACCTTGTAGCACCTAAATTTCAAGGATCAATCATAAAAAAAATTAAACCTACTCAACTTAATAAAAAATAAAGGATACGGGCCACTTTCATGGCATTGGTGGGTTGCCCCACTTAGCGCCTAATTTACAATCATGGTACAACATTCTTCATCTTTTCAAGTTGGGTCCTCAAGGGACCCATCATTTACCTTTGTGTCAGCTAAATCAATGATGGACACCACTTGTAGTTTCATGGATTGTTTCTTGGTTTTGCATACTTGAAAGGACACTTCATCATCTTAGACCTAAAATTTCATTGATCCTTTCTCAATATCGATGATAGCTCTTTTGGTTGAAATTAAAGGTCAACCAAGGATAATAGGTATCTCTTGGTCAATTTTAAAATTAAGCACAACGAAGCCCACCAGAAGAATGAAGTGGTCCTCCTTCACCAAAACATTAAACAAAACTCCAACCGGTCTTTTGATAGACTACTCTACCATCAAAAGCCACATTATTGTTAGCGTAGGAGTGCTCAAACCATGTTTTTTATTGATTTCATAGGGTATGATATTGATACTTGCACCAAGGTCACTCAAAGCTTTTTCAAACTTGTGTGTCCCTATGGTGCAAGGGATCATAGAGGCCCCGAGATCCTTTTTCATTTATGCTATAGTGCTATATCTATGGGTAATTTCTATGGTTTCATCATCAACAAGACATTTCTCTAACATCAACTTCTTTATAAGCTTAGCATATCCTAGGATATATTTAATTGCCTCTAGCAATGAGATATTATTTGATAGTTTCTAAGATTAGCAATAAACGTCTTGGATTTAGGATTGTCCTCCTTCTTTTTAAGCCTTTGAGGGAATAGAGGGGGAAAATTCATGGTAGGCAATGTATCACTTTGTAATTCATCATACTCAACTACCTTCAGATCTTCCTCTTCATCAACCATTTCTTCCATTATAATTGGTCTTTTTCATTCCTATCTTTATACTTCGGAGCCTCCTTATTTAGATCATTCACATGCTACTTCTTTATATTTTTTTGCTCAATATTTTCCTCCTTTTCAACTTCCATCACAAGATCATTGAGAGCTTTTACACTCTAAGTGATGATCTTCAATACCTAGGCATCATTTTTTGGATTCACAACAATATCACTAGGGAGGCCCCTTTTTTTGTCTAATATTAAGTTGAGTATATATTTGGCCAATTTGAGTCTCCAATTGTATAATTGAGGTAGAGTGTGATATAACCATTTGGTTGATTTTCAAAAAATCTCCTTTCAAGTATGGGATCATCTTTTCTATTCCTTCCACTTTCATCAAAATTCTTGCTAACACATCCTCGGTCTTGAATTTTTTGGGATCAATAGGATTGGACTCTTTGCCTTTTTCTCGGTCATGGGGAGGAACTTACCGATCATACTCTTTTTTCTTGTCTCTACAATCATGATTTCCATCCCTACCATGCCAATCACATTGTCTTTCACGATTGGTCCAACCTTGGTTCCCTTCTTGTCTTTGATAGGCCAGGCGGGAACCAACTCTATAGTTATCCATATACCAAATTTATTCATATATCCTCTTGGCCTCTTCTTCATCATAGCCTTAGGATGCCACGACATTCACTGTTTTTGGGGGTGCACCCATCACATGCTTCATTAGAAGCTCTAATTTCATCACCATTATGCCATGTTTTCTTACCTTTCTTCATCTCTCTTCCTTTGATCTTTATCAACATAGGAGGTGGTAGGTGACCCTTTAGCTACCTTGGTGTCTCGAGTATACCACCTCCGATTTTTCTTGTAGCCAAATTATAAAACAACTTCACAAGTGAACTCCCGGCCATATTATCCACTACATTTTTGTTTAATGAATCCATAGACCAATAGAAGATCTGGAGAAGCATCTTCTCCAGGACCTCATGGTTGGGACATTTCTTGAGCTTTCCATTAAATCTCTCCCATACCTCACATAGAGGTTCTCCATTGAATTGATGTAAATTAGTGATTTTATCATGCAATTGCAATATCTTAGATAGTGAGAAGTATCGGTCAAAGAAAGAAATGGTAAGTTCATCCCACGTTGTGATTGACTCAATTGGAAAAGAGCATAGCCACAATACCACCTCAGCCATTAGATAAAATTAGAAGAGGAACATCAGTATGGATTTTTGTGAGATGTGAGCAATGTTGAAAGAGGAACACACTTCCATAAAATTTTTCAAGTGCAAGTTGGGGTCTTCATGACCTTTCCCCTCAAAGAGACATTTTATTTAAAGCATGTGCAACAAAACACTCATGACGTGGAATACCCCATTCCCTTGATTAGGTGGTGTATGAATATTACTCACACATCCAACATCATAGAGTTGCTACTCATCATCAAGGGGCCCATCAGAAGTCCCTCCATTACTTGCATGGTCACCCATGGTGTCGTGGAAACTATTGATATCACCTAAAAAGAAATAAAAACAACAAAAAAAATAAATACCAACTACTATAGGTAAACCCAAAGTTACTATCAACACCGCACAAGTGAAAACTAAGTTTCACTCCCCGACAATGGTGCTATTTTGATCACGCTCAACTTACTCCATAATAAATGGGTAAGATGATCATTGTCAAGTATATTAATCCAATGTGAGTTGGGGTATAATCATCAAGGAGATAATTCAGTATTCAAATCCTATGGGTGTTGAGAGCTCTAAGTTTATACCCAGAGTGTAAACATAATAAAATACATCAATTAACTTGGGGGGATTGGTTTGGAATAGTTGTTTTACCCAAAATCTGAGCAAACTACCAATTCAAGGAAACACATGTGTCGAAGATTTCAATATGAGACAAGTCTTGAGATTATCTCTTCCTAGGGGTCAATAATGCATGCTTTTATACAATTGAATGCAAATTCTACTTAGTGACTACATGGGTAGGCTAGGTTAGGGGTTCTTGATGTTAGTTTGTTAACAAAACCTCAAGATTATTACCATGGAACCTTTCGGATACCTCATGGATGTGTCAAGAAAATCCATCAATACCTCAATTAGGCATCCCTATTTCTAGAAAGATGCCTAAGACATAGCTAATTTTCAATCCACCCTTATTTCTAAGATAAGGAAAAGGGAATAAGCTATATCTAACTATTGTTCAATAATTCCTTATTACCTATATCCCTCTTTCAAGGATGATATAGGATACAAAAGTATACCCACATCCATCTTTTAAAGATGATGTGAGATTTTGGAATTTAGGGTTATCACCCACAAATCCCAACAAAATCAAGCAAGCATTAGTGAAACCCATCATCAATAACCAAGAACCTATACTAATAAATCATAACCCACACATATTTGCATCCTATTTCAACATAATCCTAAGATAAGTGTTAGCTACTCATGAATTTTAGGGAAAGGAATTTACCAAAAGGATCATTCAATTCTTCCATGGAAATTGAAATTAAGAGTAATCCAATATCCAGATTCAATTACAACCAAAACTACTTGAGAAATTAGCCACAATAAGTTTCCCAATTTGGTAGTGTTTTAAATTGTTCAAACTTGAATTCTAGTTGGGAAGATGCCAAAAAATGAAAGGGTTTTAGCTCTATATGGGATTTAGCACTACTAGAAATTACCCCTATGGTAACGGTTGTAAAACCGTTGCAATAGACAAAAAACCATTGCCATTACTCTACCGTAATAGTTCAGTAAGCGTCCTATAGGTGGGCATTGCGATAGGTCTATGGCAACGGTTTATGCAATGGTTGTCCAAACCATCGGCATAGGTCGACCTATTGCGACGGTTTTTTACAACCGTCGCCATAGATTGACCTATTGGGATGGTTATTTTTGATTTATTTTGATGCTTAGTTTTATTTATTGCAACAGTTACTAACTATTGCAATAGATGCTATTGCAACGGTTAGTAACCATTGCAATAGAATCTATTGCGATGGTTAGTAACCGTTACAATAGAATCTATTGCGACGCTTTTGTTATTTTGTTGCAACACTTTTTGAATACCTATTAAAACTATTTCATTACCTGTTGAAACGCCTATTTTCATCTATTTTAATGGCTACTAACCATTGCAATAGCATATATTGCAATACTTTTTTTATTCTGTTGCAACGCTTTTTGACTACCTGTTGCAATGGTTTATTGATCTATTGCAACAATTATTGCCACATGTTATTAAATTGAAATAATTTATATAAATAGTCACTCGTATTAATGTAAATTTTTATTTACATACATAATTAATAAATTATAACATAACATATACACATAACAAAACAAAATTATTCATTAATAATATCATAATTCAAGTTGCACTTTCATACATGGTTAAAATCTCACTATCAGACTTAATTATTAGAATGGACTGGTGTATAGTCTAATCTCTATTTCTCACCTACTCATAAAAGAGGACTGTTGGTCGCTCCATATAAGCTTTAATAGCAAAAATTTGCAAAAAGACAACAGCCAGAAGAATCTCCCTTGTTTTATAATCATCACATTTTTAACATAAAATGGTAATTGTCCCCACCTATTCTCCATATTTTTCTCTAAACATTGCAATTGCCCCAACTCCTTTTGCATCAGTCAAAGACATGACTTTTATTTCTAGAATTATGACATCACCGATCCATTGGTTGATCAAACCTTCAATTTCTGTGAGTTTCTTGTCTAGAACAGGTCGACAGAAGTTGAAGTCAAATCTAAGATGATCAAAAGCAACCATTGATCCTGCTTGGGATGTTTCCTGACCTATTACTCTTTTCAATGTTGATTGAAGTAAATGAGAAGCTGTATGGTGAACCTAAAATGAAGCACAACATAAGAATAAATAAACGTATTAGACCAAAAATTTTTTGACTAGATTCTGATACCTTGAAAATAGTATATGAGGCAAAATTATCATTAATCCAAAATTATGGGAGGCTTTCTTTTCCATAAAATTCAGTAGCAAAAGAAAAGAGAGATCCGATACCTAATTTATTCTATAGTCATTCAGAAATGTTGTTGTCTCACGATTACCTTCTGCAAAATCCTGGCCACACACTTTAAACCAAGTGCAGTATCTATATTCTTTTGCTTTAAAAGCTCAAGAAAACCATCATCCTTCTTATTGTATTGCATAAAAACAAGGTTGTAGAATTCTATAAATCTCATATCATCTCTAAGAACCTAATATTTAGACCGCAAGGTTAGACAAAATGAATAGTAGCAAATAAAAATGCAAAACAGAAGGAAAAACAAAAAGAAAGGATATTGTGTAACCACCTCACCTGAACATGAAATGAAAATAAAAGGGAAAAAGTGCATTTTAAACATGTCATACTTACAACATTGGAAGTGCCCCTCTCAGGATGGAAATCATAATAAAGTTCAGAGCATGGACCACAGGGACTAGTAACTCCACTTGTCCAGAAATTGTCAACAAACAGCCAAGTTCAAAAATGAAAGACTATACTAAAGCTTTTACTATATGCAGGGTCCGAAATGACAGACTATATATGGATCAAATTTAAAGTGTTAAAAGAAAGCTACTAACCAGATTCTTGATGATCATGATGATGATAAGTAGTAGTAGTAGTAGGACTACAAGAGTGACTCCAAAGAGTAAAGTCCTCCATATGAGAAGCAGGAAGTAAAAAACGCAATCAAAAAAGAGCATATCAGGCTCCCATGCCTGCTTAATTTGCCAACAAGTTGAATCAGGTGAACTTATCATAGGATTAACCTTACTACTACTAATTTCCAACTCCATTTCACCCAACTCAACTTCTTCATGTTGCTCCAACATCTTAATTAATTACAACTACTAGTCACTAACTTAACCAAAACAAAAATATTAAGCTAAGAATAAGAAATTTCTATTGGAATGTCATATACTTATACACTAACACCCCGAATCCACTATATATAACGAACTTTCTAAAGGAACAAATAGTTCAGTTTTATATGGGGGGTATAATACTTTACATATCATTGAAATAGCTTTCCTTCTTAACAATTATGACATTATTTTAAATTTAAGGTGGCAGTAAAAGTTAAAACAAAAATGCATGACAAATGAGACTTCGAATTAACACTAAATTGCCCTGAGCCATCTGAATAACCAAATTAAATAGATTCTATTTTATCATCTGAATGGCCAAAAGATAAAGGAACTAAACCAATGATGGCCAACAAGTTAATCCACAATCCACAATTAATAAAATTTGTTACCTCACTAAGGAATAATCATCCAACGGTATCCCTCTAGCAGCATTATCCATGCATAACTAATGAATTACTTCACCTAGACCACTTAAATCCACATAACAAGAATCATTCCAAATATTTATATAAACTGTATCTGTGATATGCTAAACTTGAGATTTATGGAGAAAAAAAAGAGAGTTTTGATAGAACTTATAGAATTTTGAGTCAGAGTAATCAACATACTAGTTGAAGGGACTACTTATGAACACATTGTAGGACATGCGTCCAACACCTTAAAATTTCTGGTATATCAACAGTAGGATGGCCTCTTGTAATTCTCTCATCAACTTGAGAAAATGTGTTGTTGTCTACTTGGATATGAGAAATAATTTGAACTCTTTACAAATTTTTCTCTATTCGCATATACTTGTGATATTCCATCTTGGTCTTTATTATCTTTATGTGAAGAAGCCATATCAAGTGGTGGATCTACAGAGCTTTGATCCATAGCTGTGAGCAAAGCTGAGCCAGATATATGATACCTAAATGGCAAAAGTAAACTAAATTGTATAAAGGCAATGCCAAACCCATGGGAATATGAAAAATGATCTTATTTAAGATCGTATTTTAGAGCTAGAATAGCATCCACTATTCTAGAAGGAAAATGTTGCATGGAGAGTACAACCAAAAGAAAACATTCAGCATCACCAACTTTCATAATGTCATTTAGTTACAGAAGAGTACACACAAAAAGGATAAATTTCACCATAGAAATTATAATTAAGTACGTGGTATATCAATTAAAGAAGGAACCAAGAGAAATCAAAAAGTAGAAATAAAGAAGATAAATTGGTTGATAAAGATTTTGAAGCTCTACACAGGAGATGAATTACCTGGATAAGAAGGATAGTATCCCAACTATATATGACATCAAATGTACCATCAGGATATGTTTTCATAGTGCATCAAGGGTGAAGTAGAGACATGTGGCTCTTTGTATTATAAGGTTTGGATTAAGTGAAAAGAGGAGATGTAAATGTTTTTAAATGCTTCCAAAATTGAACTAAATGGAAAAAGGATATCACTTTACCTATTTTTCAACTATACAGACGCTGGAAAGTAAACCATCAACACTTTATTGTAAGATCGTAAATCAGTCAGGTTATTTTTCATTATCTGTCCCTTCCTTTCCGCCATGAGATTCAATGAGACCTCCCATGAAAGCCCTTTATCCCGAGTTGATATTCATGATTGATCTGCTTTCTTACAAACAAAAAATAAAAACTTTACTTGCTATAAGATCCCAAGATGAACCAGCCAATAGACATTACCTTTACACTTACCAAATGATATTACTTAGACTTCCCCTTGATTTTCTCTCATTCTTAGTTTACCATTGGTATCTGTGACATAAATTTATAAACGCAGGTTGCACAAATAGTCTGAGTAGAGCTCTGTCCACATAAAAAACTATTTGTTTAAGAGAGGTGCTAGTCTACTATAGCAAAACAAGAAAAAAAGAAAGATATTTTTGGTATATGTGTAAAATAACATATATAAACATTATTTATACCTTACTGATATTAGAAAGTTGATATGTTATATTTACCAAAGCATGGAAAATAAAGTTAAAATGTATTGTGACATTCAATAAGAGGATTGCCCATCCCAAAGGCTTATCTCAGCATCTTTGTTTCATAAATGTTCTTTCACAATTTGTATTTTGTTGGAAAGGATTAAACAAGTTAGAGAATCCAACACAACTTAAAAATTGAGTAAATTGGAGCTCCAAAGTTTACAGGGTTGTCTATTTGGAATAGAAAGCATACCTCAAATTCGAGATCTACAATAACCCAAGGAAGAAGACCGAATAGTTAAGAAGAAAACCTTTTACAATTGACAAAGATGAATATAATTGGCAAAGCTGAGCATCGGATCCCTCACAAGCTCATATTGTGCATCTACAAATTGCGTATAATTATTATTGATGCTAGGGCAAAATTAGCGACCACTCAACTATTTGAGGAATAAACTAAGAGTTAATTATTCACAAGCTCGTAGTTAGTATTTGTCGGCAATGTAGAGTGAGTAGTAGGTGTTTGTCAGTAATGGGAGAACAACAACAACAACATACCCAGTTTATTCCTACATAGTAGGGTCTGGGGAGGAAAGAGTGTATGCAAACCCTACCACTACCTCACATGAAGTAGAGAGGCTATTTTTGATAGACCCCAGCTTAGAACCGATAATAGTATCACAAACACAAAAGCTAAATGAAAAATAAACTAACACAACTAGCCACGAGATAATACTGCAACCACAAGATAAAGTAAGAACTGTCTAGCCGAAATCATAGAGATCACACAGCCCCATGAATAAAAACTACAGACACGCAATGATTCCAATTTCACCAAAAAGTACATAAAAAGTAAAATGCTGCAATTGAAGCACTTGACAGACAAATGCATTTTAATCTTTTTACCATTAAAATCTAAGTTCTTTACAGTATGAAATTTCAATGCTCTTGACTTAATCATCTCAAAACGGAAAAAACACCAACTTTGGTGATTAAATCAAGTACCATGAACATTCATATTGCCAGGAATCAAATAGACAATCTTTACAATGTCTCATAATCCCTACATTGATGTAAAAAACACTCTAGACTCCTCGGAAAATATGAAAAGAAAATAGTTATCTAAAGTGGACAAAACACTTAAATATTGCACCTTAGAAAAAGCATTTTGTGAATAACATACACCGAAAATCTACAATTTTTCAAATAAAATTGAACAAACTCAACCTTTACATCTTATTCAACTAATTAAAATTTAAAAATTACAAGTCTGAGAAGAAAATCAAGTGGGGCTTTTAGTTTGCATTTTTAGTACCTCAGAAACAAGCTATTTAAGAACCTTGCAGGTAAAGTTTGTGTTTTCTCCAGTGGCACGGTGGTTATTGGCTGTTGCTGGTGTCGCATCTACGCTTGTTGATGGTTCTCCGATGCCTTAGGTGACTTGTGGTTTAGGGTTGTTCCGGTGGTTCACCAACCGTGTAGCCAGTGTTGGTTGGCTGGTGGCTATTTTATTTCACTTAAAGAAAAATAAAAGGAAGAGAAGAGAAAGAAAAAGGAGGTCAAATGTAATTGTTTTCTCAGCAATGGTAGAGAGAGAGAGTGAATTGAGAACATTTTATTTTTAACATTTTTGACAGATTTTATGAAAAAATAGAGAAGGAAAAACTACAAATTGATACAATAGCTTTTTTTTTTTTTTCATTTACGTGTTGCCATAGGTGACTTATAGCAATGGTTTAAGTAACCAATGCTACAGGCTACCCCATTACAGTGGTTATCAATCAATAGCAATGGTTGCAGAGCTACTAGAACAATTTTTTTTGATGGTTGGAACCGTTGCAATAAACCATCTGTCGCAATGCTTTTACAATCGTCGCCAAAAAGTCTGTTTCTATAGGTCTAATTTTTGATAGTGTAGGGTCGATTGTCTGAAATTACAAATCTGTCCCTTAGCATAAACCCGCGATGTTGTGATCGCTCCTGCTTGAACATGATTGCGAATCCCGCTATTACGGTGAGTCCTTTGCAATCGCTAGCTCTGACTAATCTTGACTGGCCGAAATTGTAGTAACTAAAGTCAAATCATGCTCCTGGTTTTCTAGATTTTGCACTTCTTTTCCATTTTTGATCCTTTTTAGCTCACTTCATATCCTTTTATCTCATCACCTGTATACCTACAAAATATAGGAATTAGTGCATTCAAATGACAAAGTTGTCTCATTTATATCATTAAATCATAGTAGTGTGCGCACATTTGGATGTAAATGAGTGATATATTTACCACTCATCAGTTGACCGAAGTAAACTATAAAGCCTTTTTAAACCCTATAAACAAAAATCTTGTACAAATCATTTTGGATTACATCAGGAACTATGTCAATCATTTACACCCTAGAAACATCACATAGCAAGCACGGAGAGGGTAAAATGGTCAAAACACATATAAAATAAAAATTTTCACCAAATAAAGACCTTACAATGGGTTAGGGTCACTCAAATTCACAAGCAAGAAGGGCTGACTCTGAAGCGAGGAACCCACTATGCCTAAATAATTTAAATACCTCTTTTCTAGCCATTAAAGCACATTCTCATTTTTATCTCTAAAACATGACTTTGGGTGTTTCATAAGGGGGATTTCGAGGATTATTTGTTGGATAAACTTCTATATCATAAATTCAATTTTCTCTAATGCTTATTTTGTGAAATCACCTTGAAATAATGGTTTTACAACTCAAAATTTTATGGTTTTTGGGTAAAGTAAAAAATGGTATTTTAATGATTTATAACTCAATTTTAACTCCATTTTGATGAAATTTTCTATTTGAACACCACGATTATGGTTAAATTAGTTTTTTAAATCTTAATTTTTCCATTGGGTTCTTGGGGTTAATTTTTGCGGTGAAGTTTTGGATCTGGATCAAATGTATCATTATCTATATTATTGGACTTGTATTTATTTGGATAAGCTATTTTTAAAAGATTGGGAGTGTTTTGAGGTTGCTCATAAGGGAAAGGTTTGTAATGATCCTCTAGATTATTTTTTGTATTTTCAGGCCTTTTTTGGCATTTAGATCATTCCAATAGCTGCCCAAGTCATTTATGACTTATTGGGACTAATAGTTTAATTATTGAGTAATTTGTTTGGTTCTTACAATAATATTTTTATTTTGGAGGTTTTAAGGTTCAGAAAATGGTCTCAAGCCAAAAAATTAAGTAAATAGATTTTTATGGAAATTTTGATTGTTCCAATAGTTCTGAAATAGCAATTTTAGGCTGTGGGACCCTTAGTTCAGGTCCTAAGGCTTTTGGTCTCATTTTAAGCCAGACGGTGAATTTTGGTGAAAATGAAACCTTAGTTAAAGGGCCTAATTTTGTCAAAAATGCCTCATATCGAAATTTTTATGGTTCTATTGAGTTTGACATGCCAAATTTGGTAGGTTAGCATGGTTCATTTGAATTTATAAGCTTCCTAATGAATCCTTAAGACTCATTTGGAGATTTTTCAACTTAGCCAAGTTGTTAATGTATTGGCACCTGATGTAGGATAAAATTTTATTTTTTCATTTCAAGGCCTCAACTTTATCTTGGTCTTCATATTTGCATAGTAGCCTTTTCTTTCAGGAAGAGAAAATAAACCTAGCTGGCATAGATTCCATTTTTGTGATCGTGATAGACCGACTTAATTCACAAAGGACTATCTCAATCATCTCCCATATTTGTTAGACTATTTTGGTAATATTCATAGTCCTTATCTCTATTTTAACATTCATTCTAGGTTTAGAAAACACCATTACTGACCTCAGAAGCTCGAGAAAGGGATAGATAATTGAAGTTGGGTTTGAGTTTGAAACATTTTAGTGATTATTTTCTTATTGTTTTCTCATAAGTTCTCAGTTTAAGTTTGATATAGTTCTCCATTATTGATTCTTTTTCTTCAATTTGTTGATACTATTTTGGGGATGGTATGGAGCTTGAGTTATTCCAAAATTTTAGGACAAGTAATACTTAAGCTGAGAGGGACCCAACAATGGATTCAAATTCTCAATTCCATCAGTTGGCCCACCATTCAATTTTAGCTTAATTTTTGATACATAGCATAAATTCACAATTTGGGTATTGATGCTCTCACCTTGACATGTACAATATTATTTTGATAGTGTGGCAGTGGTCAGAGGGTTCACAGAGGGAAAATCTTCATTGTAAAGGTTTTCACTTGCTTTCAACACCATCCAAGTAGACTTGGCTTACATTACTTTTAGACTTTGCTCGTGTATGATATTAGATTAGTATTATGCTAGTTATGGGTGTGTTCTTACATTTTGTATATATATATTTAGCAATTTTGAGTAATTTAGCCATTTAGAGGGCTTTTATGATAAATTTCATCCTGGTTTCCCTTAAGTTTCTATTGCTCACCCTCTAGGATTAAACATAGCATAGTTGGGATATGATTGTGAAGCCTTAGAATAGGTTTATGTAGGTGCTTTCCTTTGGTTGGGTTTTTGGGACTTGTAGTGGGCCTTATCGCCCTTTTAAGACAGGTTTTTGTAATATATATATATATATATATATATATATATTATATACTTTTCTTCTTATTTTCTATTACTATTATATTTATTTTTTCCCTCTGTCTTCCTTCTATTATCCCATTACTTTCCATCTAGTCTATTGCTTGGCATACCTATTGGAAGGTTAAAATAGGTTCCATCATGGCCTTAAAAAAGTTAGATCATCACAGTTTGATATTACATCATGTGTCTTTGACTTTGGAGGTTAATAAGAGCAGTTATTATCCTTAGTAGAGGTTTGCCTATAATAACAACTAGTATTCGAGCATTCACATGGAACTATTTAAGGCAATATATTATAGGCGTTGTTGATTTCCTATTGGTTAGTTTGATACTTTAGAGGATATGCCATGAGGTACCGATTTGCTTTGCGAGTCACTTGATAGATTTTAGGTTATTCAGGATTGGCTACGTATAGCTCAAAATAGGTAGAAAAGTTATGTTGACCATAAGCTTTATTCCTTGAGATTTGGAGTTGGTGATCGGGATTTTCTTTGTGTGTTTCCCATAAAGGGCGTGATATGGTTCAAGAAGACGGGCAAGCTTAGCCTTAGGTATATTGGTCCATTCATGATCCTTTAGACAATTAGGGAGGTAGCTTATGAGTTAATCTTGCATCCATCTTTCTAAGCTATTCACCTAGTTTTTTTATGTTTTGATGCTTGGCCAATATATTTCATATGCTTATCACATGCTCCAGTGAAACTCAATTTAGTTGGATGCTAGGTTGATGTGGAGGAGCCAATCTTTATTCTAACTAGAGATATTAGACACTTGCATTCCACAGAGATTCATATGGTTAAGATTTAGTAGAAGCACCATCCTGTCAAGGACACTATCTGAGAGACTAAGCATGATATGCAAATTCAGTACTACACCTGTTTGACCCTTCAACTACTTCTTAGCTTTTTACTTTCATAGATAAAACTCCTTTTAGTAGTTGATGTTGTAATGACCCTTAAGGTTATTTTCTAGAATTTTCATGATTTTCTTTATTTTGATCATTCCTATAGTTGTTCGAAGCCATTTATGACTTACTGGGATAGATAGTTTGGTTACCTCATATATTATTTAGGTTTTATATCCATTTCCCTATTTTGGAGCCTTTGAAGTTAAGAAAAGGGTCTTAGGCTAAAACTTCAGGTAAACAATCTCAGATGTCAGTTCTAATAGTTCCTTTAGCTCCAGAATTGAATTTAGGCTGGGGGACCATTGTGAAATGAACCTCTAGGTCATTTTCTGGACTTGCACACTTTTTCTCCATTTAGAACTTTTAAATAGCTGTCTTAAATCATTTATGACTTACTAGAGCTAACAATTTGATTACTAAATCGCTCGTTTGGTTTTTAGAGACAATTCTTTATTTTGAAGTCTTACTAGCAAGGATTGGCTATCAAGCATAAAATATAGGTTAACAACCTCGTATACCAATTCTGACAGTTCCACCAACTTCAAAACATCAATTTTAGGCCAGTAGGACCTTTGGTATGTATCCCAAGCCTTCCAAATTCATTTCTGGCTATTGGATTGATTTTAGTAGTAGTGGACCTTAGGTGTGGTCCCACATTTCATCAAAATGATGTTGAATGGAAATTCATTACCGCTATTGAGTCCCAAGGCTTCCAAACTTATTTACAAGATTCAAGACAAATCCTGAGGGGTTGAGGGAATACTAGGCAATAACTAAGTTCAACTGGTGCATGGACTCAACTAGTGAAACCACTTAAGCGGACCTTTGGTAGCTTAAGAGGTGGTCGATTTAGTGGCTAATTGGCTGCTTTAGTAGCCAAGGCTGGTCCTTCACACTATCATTTTAGCGAGGAACTATCATTTTGGCTGACATCGCTTAAGAGACATATTGTCCACTAAACAGAGGTCGACTGGGGAAGATATTCCTTAAGAGACCATATGACACTTTAGCAGTGGCTACTTAAGCGGTCAAGTGACTGCTTAATTTTTAATCACAGTGGAATTTATTTTTGTCCTCACCCAATTTTCTCACATTTTCTCCAAGTCCTAAGAGCATTGAAGGCCTAAAGAGAGAAATTAGGAGATTGATCCTTGGGTGGGTGTTGGTGAAGTTTGGAAGGTCTTTTCCTCAGTGTAATTCTTCAAAGTTTTCATCCAATTATTGACCTAATTCTCTTATTTAGTCATAAATCCCTATATTTTGATGGGTTTATTGTGATGTCATTTGAGCTCAAAATCTACCTAGTTTGAGGGTAAGTGATCCTTAAGCATGGGGGGATGTGTTGACAATTTTGAAAGTGTGGTTTCTCATGTGGTCCCCATATATTATTATTACATGATTTTGAACACACAACATAAAAATGGAACGTGGGTATCATTATTCTCGTATTAATGTGTAGATTACTATTTTGATAGCATGGTATCGTGTGAAGTCTTCTCAAAAGGGGAAATCTCCAATTTAGTAGATTTTACCAGGTATTCTTCAACTTCTAGGTAGGGTAGGATTTCTCTCATATTAGATTGATATTTATTATGGTATAGCTATGGTAGTATGCTAGTTTGGGTTGGGAACTTTGACTTGGATGTTTAGCAAATTTTGGATTATAGTTGGTTAGTGATCTATAATTATGAGAATTTGACTTAACTACCTTTTTAGGATGAATTGATGTCTTCAAACTCAATGAGACCTACTTAGAATCTTGCAGTTATATTTTGGAACCTTAGTCTAGCTTAGGGTAGAAATTTCCTTAGAATGGACTTTTGGGGTTAGAGATAGGCCCATTTAGCCCACTTTAGGTTGAAATGCTAATTATCCCCTTATAGACTCAATAGGCCTTCTTGTGTTATACTATTTATATTCTTGAGCCCGAGCAGGATTTAGACATTTTTTTTGTTTGACTAGGCTTGTACCTTGTACTAGACATTAAGACTAGTTTGAGTCCAACGATATGATATTAAGACCGATTCAAGCCTGATAATTATGACGATATTACTTTTGGTTTTAGTTTGGTATTCATGATATTATCTTTGATTCAAGTCCCAAATGTGAGATACTATTTTTTGTTCTAGTCCTGCATTAAGAGGTTACTTTTGATGCTTATGGAACTGATTTGAGTTCGATATTTATAGCATGGGAGGATACATGGTTAAGATTTTGAGATTTAGATACTTGGGATATTTATTTTAAATATTTCTTCTACTTTGCATCCACCACACTTATGGATGAGCGCATGGATTATTTACTCTTTTTTTTATCTTTTAATTTTATGGAGGCACAATTATACTATAGTTAGTTACTTTCTTTGGTATTATTTACTCAATTATTTACTTTCAATATTTGGAGCATTGTTCATGGTTTGTCCCTTTTTTAGTTTATTATCTCACATCATATACTTATATGATGATTTATCTCTGTTAGTCAATGATGCCTACTAAGTACCTATTGCTTTGGAACTCAGACTACACTTTCGCACCCTTTTCTAATGCAGATTTGAATAGCACTACCCTCATTCATGTTGTATTAGATTGGTCGGAGTTTGGAGATAACGTGAGATTTCAAAGTTGTAGATAACTTTATCTCCTTCTTCTCTTTTGTATAGTCTTTCTATTGGAGATTATTGTACATTTTCTACTTATAGTACTCTTGTTCTTTTACTAGAGGCTCATGTATGAACCTTACTAGGTCGTGAGATATTTTACTCTTTCTCCGTAGTTATGATAGTTATGCTGTCTTTCCTACATATTATATCTTGTAACCTAACTATTTTCAAAATTTTGGTATTTATTATTATTTCCACCAAATAGCCTATTACTCATCTTTTTGGGCCTTAGTTTGGTTTACCTACTGGCGCATCAAAGTAGTTGTCATTATGACTCGTGAAATTAGGTCATGACACATTGGTTCGGGTCTTAAGGCTACTAGGCCTATTTTTGTCTATTGGGTTGATTTTTGTTAAAAAAATATTAAGTGTGGGTCCCACTTTTGGTCAAAAAGACCTCAAATGGAAATTTTAATGATTTTATTAAGTCTGTAATGGAAAAGTTGTTAGGGTAGCATGGTTCATTTGCATTCATGAGATTCCAAATGAATCGCAAGGGCCTATTCAGAGATTTTGCAACCTAGCAAAGTTTCTAGTGCATCAGTACTTGTTGCAGGCCCAAATTGACCAACACATTTGCAATGCCTTGGCTACGTTTATGAGGCCTTGGTTGTGATCATGAAGGCCAAGGAATCTTTATCATCATATTCACATGTGATCTTTTGCTTTCACAAAGAGGAAGTTATCTAGGATGATATGGGCTACTTTTAGGTCATGATGGACTGGACGTATTTATGAAGGACATTCTCATTTATCTCTCTTATTCGGAATAAGGGTCCCGCGATCCTAAAGATGAACCCTAAGAAATATATGTTGTCCCCCATGCTTTTCAGCATTTATGATAAGTGTAGAAAACACCATTAGTGACCTTGGGAGATCAATAATTAAAGCTGGATTTAAATTGGAAATGTTCTAGTGATCCTTTTCTCAATATTTTCCCTTAAGTTCTTAGTTTAAATTCGATATATTTCCCCATATTAAATTCTTATTTTTTAATTTGGTGGGACTATTTTGGGGCTAGTTTGGATTTCGAATTATGCCTAATTACGGTTTAAGTAATCCTTAAGCTGAGAAGGACCTAGTGGTTGATTCAATTGATGATTCCGTCGGTGGGACCCACTATTTGATTTTAGCTCGATTTTTGATCTAGAGCATAAATTCAAATATGGGTATCTATATGCTCATCTTAAAATATGTATTATTATTTTTATAGCATGGCAGAGGTTGTAGGTTTCTCAAAAGGAAAAAGCACTATTATAGTGGATTTCATGTGCTTTTGGTGGCATCCAGGTAGTCTAGAATTACCTTTTATTTAGACTTGGCTCTTTTACAATATTAGAACTTACCTTTCATTTAGACTTGGCTCTTTTATATTATTAGAAATGTATGTGCTAGCTATGGGTGGGTTCTTATGGTTTGGATATTTTTTAACAGTTTTTGACTATTTTTAGTCGTTTAGAGGGCTTTTAGGATAGATTCTGCCCGTTTCACTAAATTTAGTATTTCTTACTCTTTAGGATTAGGCTCAGACTAATTTGGGCCTTGGGATGGGATAGTGAAGCCTTAGCCTAGGTTTGGGTAGGTGTTTTCCCTTAGGTTGTGTTTTCGAGAGTGGTACTGAGCCTTATTGATCTAGCCCAAATTACACCTCCGAGAAAGTATTAAGTAGTAGCATAATAAAATATAGAACCCAATAAGGTTGGGGACGAGCCCATGAGTAATAGGGCCAAAAATCTATCAAGAGCTTGCTAATGGAATCAGAAATTGCGTAAATAAAAATGGGGTTTTTGAATAGTAATAGTAATTATAACGATTGTTGGTTAATTTGGGTTGTGGTCAATATAAGATGATCACTAGGATTGTGTTCCCCATGACTTTATAACTCCAAAAATTGTTCATGCTTATCAAACTATCCCGATGCCTTGCATGAAAAATCTAACAAGTTATATATAACCAAACCATCTCTCGACCTTGGTTTGGGTGAATTTCACTCATATTTGCTCCGTCTCAAAGCACCACATTACTAACCCTTGTCTTATAATCTCAGTTAACTATCCCAGTTATGGCTCAAGTTAATTACATAAAGGTTGGGAGCTTCATACTATTGTTATTTTCTTTTCCTAATCTAGACCTCTCTCTCAAGCAATATAGAATATAGGCGCGTTCCTAGTGTGTGCACCCATCAAGAAAACAATCAAATTGAAGAAAATATCAATATATACAAGAAAAAAAGATCTCGAAAGACCTTGCACTTCACCTGCTTTGTTAATGCAAATGATTCCCACAAAAGTAATTATAGGGTTTACCTACTCATGGTTTAAGAAGAAACATAGATTTCATAGATGAAAGCATAATGTTGAATTTACTAGGAATAAGACGAAAACGTGAAATCTCAACTTAATTAGAAACCCTAAAAACCAACATCAATAATCCCAAGATCAATAATGTATCTCAAAACTCAAAAGAATGTAAGAAGTGTATAAATTGCATAACCTAATAATAAAGCATCAAAGAAGTATTCATAGTTACATGATAAAACTTATCCTAAACAGTGTAGGAAAACTAGGTCGGCAACAACTCACAACTCGTAGGTTTGATCATGGCTCAGATGTATGAGTCATGGCTTCAAATCATGGGAATAAAGATTGTTTCCAACTTTGACATCTTCACTTCACGACTCCAACTCACGTGGCATGGGTTGGAGTCACAACCCATAGACTGCCAACATGGAACTCAGAGTTGGCCATATGCTTCAGAACTCAACTCACGACTACAACCTACTAGGCATAGGTTGTATCCATGAGTTGTAGGTTGACTCGTGGAACTTTGACTCTACAAATAATCTTCATATCTTAAGTTACAGGCACACTTTACAAGCAATAGGTCCTACCCACAAGTTGTAGGTGGGCTCGTGGGTTACCGAATCAGCAACTCTTCATCCTTTTTTCTCACTTTTTTCCATGAAACTTATTTTCCTGCAAATGCAACACAAACACACAATATATCCAATAGGTATACCTAAGTTCCTGGATAATTTCCTTGTTTTAAGCATTGGGCTTTCCATGAAACCATGGCACACAAACACCCTCAACTTAGAATGCTTCTATGTCCTCAGGTAACTAAAACATAATAGCAACCATGATGCTTCACTAAAAGAATCCTAAGGCACCTACGAAAGTCAATTTATCGTGTTTAGTTACAACTTTAAACCCCTTCCTATGCATAACTTTCAAACCCACTGTGTATACATGTGGAATAAGATCATGATACTAAAGTTATCAAGTGATGGAATCAGATTATTAACAAACACCCAAGTGTGTATGAAAATGTCATTACCCAATAAATAAGCAGCTAACAATGCAATCATATACCATTAAAGTGAATAAGTCCGATACTTTCACAGTATCATAACGAATATCAATGCAGGAACTACATCAAAACATTTGATTATAATGAAGTTCAAACAATGTGCATGAAATACCATTGGCTTGCCCTTATTTTCTACACCTTAGTTTTCTGAACGGTTAGACTAGGCTCAATATAGTACTTTTATCATCTTGTATTATCAGTTTGGGGGCAAGTATGGTACATATGGGAAATAGTGATCAACTCTCCTTGTCACTACACTTACATTTTTGGCTCCACTACTTAACCATGATTCTTTTATTCTTCTCTTCTCCTTTATTTATTTTCAAATTGGGTGTGGTTTTTGATACTCCAAAATTACACCTCTCTTACGAGAGAGTAAGCATTCGCTGTCAAATATAGAACCCAACTAGGTTGGGTGTCGAATACCACAGGGAATACTGTGTTACTAAGTATTGTAGTTGTTACTGGACTGTTGGTCAGAGGTTCCTGAATGGGGGGTATTGGTTTAAATTTGAAATGATAGTTACAATATAACAATGAATCCATATGTGTATTACTACTTGATCACAGAGAATGACAATTTAAGGTTATGTCCACCTTGTAGCTTTTACTTCTCTATTAATTATGAGTAATAAGGATTTATACATGCATGCACTTATAGAGAGATGTATTCTAATTCTAAATCCAAGTGTTTCTCAACTATCAAGGATTTATTCACCTTAGTTCTCTTGAATCCAAAGTGTACAACCAATCATACAAACTCTCCAAGTAGTTAATCCTGCTAAGGCATTAACGTGTAAAATAGAGGTTGGAAACTCTATTTTCTTGTCACTACTCTCTTTTCCAAATAGTAACTTTTCTATCGAACAAATTATTGCTATAATGGCACATTCCCTATGTTTGCAACCATAAGAATTCAATCATAACGAAGAGAGTAATGATATAAGTGAATTAACACATCATAAATTCAAAAATCCATAGCAATAAATTGTATACTACAAGGTTTCCATAACCCTAACAAATAAACTTCGCTACTCATGAATAAAATGGAAATCACAATAGAAATATTCATCATACCAAAACTTAGAACGATCTTGGTGGAGAAGATGAATAGCGAAAATAAGAGAGAAAAATGTTTCTCTCTCTTTCTCCTCCAGCTAAGCCGCTTTTTCTCCTTTTTGAAATAATACAGAATAATGAATCCCTAAAAATTCAGCCATAAGGCTTTTAATAACATCCTTCTCTAATAAATTGCTATTGCATCCTTAACTATTTAAAAATATTGAGTTTACCCGGGAAAAAGTTCCCATATATCACATTCAGTCCAAAAGCTACTTTCCTTTTATTTGAAGTTTCCTTTGCTATCCAAAGGTCCCCATAGTGTCGTAATCTTCCTCATTAGTACCTGAAAAGCATGCTAATCACATAGGTCAGCTCACTTAACTAAAAATAGACAAAGTTCAAGAATTATGTATTTTATCCTCAAAACTTAGCTAAAATATGGGTAAGTTATGGTGCTTAGACGTATAAATATGCCCAACATCACCATCCCACACTTAAAGCTTTGTTCGTCCTCGAACAACATATCTATTTATGCATACTACACAAGCCTTATCACCCACAAAGGAAGACAAGATGCTTAAATAGGCTCACACAACAATTATGAACAAGAAGTAGCTTTAGGAATCATTCCTAGATACAACCTACCCTCAAGAATAGACTCATTAAGTTGGCAATTTCATGCATATCGTTCAAGAAAAAATATCATATAAATTACCCAACCTTCATCAACCATGTGCCCTCACAACAAGAGAGTTACCCATAATCACTCACTATCATGCAATTTCTAACAAAATAGGTACAAGAATCAAGTTGCGCTCACTTTCACAAAGAATTCTCAAATTACAATTGATGACCATGTGGTTGCCCTTTGTGTAATACTCCACTAATATCAGAATGCTAAGATTTGGATCAAATAGATCTTTTACAGGTTGTAATGCAGGATAAAGGATGGGTAGGAACTATTTTGGCCAAAAATAGTGACTATCTTCCCTAAGCGCTTTAATATACTACATTATGCAATTAAGATCAATCTCAAACAACCAATTTCTACTTCTTCTATCTTCACAAATTCGCTTTTCACCCCAACTCGTTAAGCTTAATTAATAACACTATGGTGGGAGTATGCAACCCTTTCAAATATTTTTTTTGGCACCCTTTTCACGTTATGCACCCCTATAATAGCCACCCTCAACTTAAGTAATTTGCCTTAGTTGAGGTGCACAATGTCCAAGAACGACTAGGGCCAAAACAGGTTCATTGTAACATGTTCAGGATAAAATTTTGAACTTTTTCAACAATTTTAGCTACTCCCAACCACATCAATTGCTCACGCCAATAACTAGAATTTGGGGAATCAATTTCAACTTTTTCCTCTTATTCTCAAACTCCTAACTCACATTGATTTTACATTAAAGCGCTTAGAAGCTTTTTTGGATCAAATTACGGTCTATTAAAGAACGGATTAGGCTACATATGAGGCTAACAAAAGAATAAGCTAAAGGCTCGATGGGGCTATCTAAGATAATGTAAAAAGGTAGGTCAAAAGAAGGTATGAACAATGGCTATCAAAGAAATGCCTAAATCATCACCTAAACTCACAATCTTAATTTCACTTTGCATACACACCACGAAAGTTCTAGCATCTGTTGCAATAAGGAATATACAATAGTCTGACACACTCATGGCACATAGTCAACTTAATTAGGAGCATTATAGATTTTCGACTGAACAATTACATGAATTCAATTAAAACCAGCAATCACAACAAGAGTCACAACTAGAGCCTAGGTGTTTCAAATATAATGACCCATCACATACTTATGCTATAATGTCATGCGACACACAAGAACAGTTACATGCAATTAAATGACTAATTTTTTCTTAAGAAGGTCGTCATCCATCCATCATCGAGAAAAGCACCTAATTATGACTAAATAACTAACAAAATGAAATAAACAAAATAACTAATCCTATCAAGAAGTATACTAAGGAGAAGGTCCTATTTTCTTACAAAATAAGTAGAAAAGTAACCAGCCACCCCACACTTATGCTTAGCACTGTCCCCAATGCAAATAACAAGATAAAGAACCTGGCTAGTAGTACTTCTCATCCATATTAGGAGTCATGCCACCTGTATATAGATCATCATTGGAGCAAATAGCAAAGTTATTAGGTACTATTTTTCTTACAAAACAAGTAGCAAAGTAACTAGCCAGTGGGTATAGGCAATGACATAGGCGGCGCCTAAGCTATAGCCTATGTTGACATAGGCGGCGCCTAACCTATCACCTAAGTTGACATAGGCGGCGCCTAACCTATTGCCTAAGTGAGGCAGTTAGCATATCGCCTATATTGACATAGGCGGCGCCTAACCTATCGCCTAAGTGAGGCAGTGAGCATAGGCGATTGGAAATGCAGCACACTCTTGGTTGGAAAGGTCCAAGCCCCCGCACCCCTATCGAGGTCAGTGATGGGCTTTAGGATCGAGCCTATCATCCCGATCCCTACGCTACCACAACAGACCTCATTGAAAGTCACAAAATAAAGTTGCACCGCAAAACTTTTTGGGTCAAATTAAGATAATTTGAGGCGCGACTCTAATGCGAATCATACTTGAGCCTTACACAATTGACCAATCCAACTTACCTATAGTGTTCCCATCACTCCTAAACTTACCACCATTGACATGGCTCACTTTCAAATCAAAATTGGTACTAATCTCCTCCTTATTACTTCATGCACCTACACTTAATTAAAAACAACAAAAATGATTAGAAAGATGGGTTGCCTCCTACCAAGCGCCGTATTTTTGGTCGTGGCTTGACTTTTCTTTTCATATTTTTGTTTAACATGATAAAGTGAAAATAAAATCATGGGTTGCCTCCCATGTAGTGCCTGATTTAACATCGTGGTACGACTCAATTATCTTGACTACTCAGACTCGTGAAGATACATCGATGATACCATTTGTACCTTATTTGTTGGATCAAGACAATGCTTTATTCTTAGTCCAACCACTTTGAAGTCACACACATCCTTGCTTGCAAGTTCAACTAAACCAGCTATGGTCTCTACAAAAGACATATCCTTAACTAGTATATCTCGCTTATCTTCATAGAATACATCAACAGTCGAGAAGACACTTATCTCCTTTTTTTGTTTCATAGACCGACATACTTCAAAGCTAACATCTTTCTCAGAGCCTAAATTTCAGCTCATTCAGCTCCATGTTAACTAACACCCTTCCAGTTGCTAAGAATGGCCTACCCAAAATTATGTTTACTTCAAAGTCCACTTTGCAATCAAGAATTACAAAATTAGCAAGAAATATAAAATCAGTAACTTTTACAAATACATCATGTAGAATCCCAATTGGCCTTTTTACTGATCTATTTGCCATTAGAAGCCACATATTAGTGGGCGTAGGATCTCCTAAACCCAATTTCTTGTAAACCGTCAATGGCATAAGATTGATACTTTCCCCAAGATCACAAAGGGCCTTTTCAAACTTTAGCAATCCAATCGTACATGGAATAGTAAATGCTCTCGAATCAGCTTTATTCTGGACAATAAATCTTGTAGTAATAGAACTACAATGATAAAGATTGTCTATGATTTCATAGCTCACAATCCTTTTCTTTGTCAACAGGTCTTTCATAAATTTAGCATATTCGGGCATCTGTTCTACTACTTCAACTAAGGGCACATTCACTGTCAACTGCTTCAACATAGCCATCAATTCGCTAAAATTGCCATCATCTTCTTTCTTCTTTAATCATTGTGGAAATGGAGGTAGAGGCCTTGGAATTTTAGTTGGAGCAACTTTTACCTCCTTTCTTATGCCTTGCTCCACATTACTAACATGCTTCGGCTTAGTTGGTTGTTCAACTTTTGCACTCTTCTTTTTCAAACCTCCAAACTCCATAAGCACCATTGGAGATTCATCAACTATCTCCCAATCTATTTCAACCTCATCAGTATAAGAGGAAGCTCCCAAACCTGGACTAGATAACATCTTACCACTCCTAGTGGTAATGGCCATACACGATCCATCAGTCTTCGAATTCTGAACTGTATCACTTGGTAGAGTCCCATTCTTTCTTTGGTTGAATGCTGTGGATAATTGGCTCATCTGCTACTCCAATTCATTAATAGAAGCTGAGTACGAATTTACAAGTTGACTTATGGAAGATACGTCACTCTTTATTGTAGTCACCCCAGAATTTGCCACCTCAACTCCCTTTAATACTTTCTCTATCATGTCCTCCATAGACATTTTGCCTGAACTGGTGGCAGAATTATCACGGCTTCCAGGAGGTACATACATTCCACTCCTGTCACTTTTATTCTTCTAATCTCCGTAATGGTTCCAACCCTGGTTTCCTTGGCCACCACCTCGGAAACCCATCTGATTGTTTAAGTAATTGGCTTCTTCCTCAGGATCGGAGTCAGCCCTTCCCTGTGATGCTACAGCTTTAACCTTCTCTATCTTTCTTGATAATAAATGCTTAGTGAGAAGGTCCATCTGTTTTTTCATGTAAGCTATATCCTAGTCACGCTCTTCTTCTCTTTGCCTCTGTTTTACAGTCATGCCAATAGATACAGTAGAGCTTGCTACCTCAGAATCCCTGGTATGCCAAGATCTACTCTGCTTTGTCATATAATCTAACATATCAGATGCCTCAAGAAAAGTAAGGTTCATGAATGACCCACTTGTAACATTATCTACCACTGGCTTAGTCACCGAATTTAAAGCCCTATATAATATCTCCATCAAGTGGACATTGGTCATCTGATGATTTAGGAACCGCATCAGCTTCTTCTTGAACCTCTCCCAAGTCTTGTAGAGTGCTTCAGTTGAAGCTGTCTGAAATTACTTATCTCATCTCTCAATTGTGCTCTCTTGGATGCCGGAAAGAATCTTTCTAGGAAAGCATCTTTTAATTGCCTCTAATTGGTAATAGATCCAGGAGTTAGCCCATTTAACCATAGAGTTGCCTCCCCAGATAGAGACAATGGAAATAAACATAGCCGGATCACATTCTGTCCAACCCCTGGATTGTCAAATGATTTGTATATTAAGATAAAATTAATCAGATGTATATTCGGATCATCGCCTGCAAGTCCACCAAATAACCCTTTGAGTTGCAGTAGCTGGATCATAGAGCTAGTAATATTAAACTTGGCTACGGGTGCCAAGGGCGGAGGAATAATAGCCCCTGTGGCACCAGCCCTATCCAAGTCGTCATCATCATCCTCAGAAGCAACTTGCATAGTTCGGCTTTTGGGTCTCATCCTAGCTTGACGATCTCTGTTGACATTCCTGTTCACTGGTGTAGCTACATCATCTGCACGCCTTGGATTTAATAACTCATTATCACCCAGGTCCTCATCATCAAGATTCGGTACCCAACCTGGGTTATTAGCACTTTGTTGATTTACTTGTGCAGCTGCCAATGCAGCTAATCTAGCCTCCTCCTGTTGAGCAGCTATTCTTTCAGGGTCTTGTTGAACATCCATTCTGCCAATGAGATATGGTTCAGGATTTATAGGTAATAATGAGTGGCCCGGTCTCCACGTATTTGGCATGCAATACACTCAACCTGATAAAAAAAAAACAACAAACAAAAAGTAAAATTTTGGAAATCTTTGACAAAAGGTCGACTAACAAACACAACTTAGTTGACAACCGTATTCCCCGGAAATGGCGCCAAAATTTGATACGCCCAAATTACACCTATCTTACGAGAGAGTAAGCGGTTGCTGTCAAATATAGAACCCAACCAAGTTGGGTGTCGAATCCCACAGGGAATACTGTGTTACTAAGTATTGTAGTTGTTACTGGACTGTTGGTCAGAGGTTCCTAAATAGGGGGTTTTGGTTAAAAATTGAAATGATAGTTACAATATAATAATGAAGAAATATGTGTATTAATATTTGATCACAGAGAATGACAAGTTAGGGTTATGTCCACCTTGTAGCTTTTACTTCTCTATTAACTATAAGGATTTATACATGCATGCACTAATAAAGAGATGTATTCTAATTCTAAATCCAAGTGTTTCTCAACCATCACGGATTTATTCACCTTAGTTCTCTCGAATCCAAAGTGTACAACCAATCATTGAACTCTCCAAGTAGTTAATCCTGCTAAGGCATTAACGTGTAAAATAGAGGTTGGAAACCCTATTTTCTTGTCACTACTCTCTTTTCCAAATAGTAACTTTTCTGTGGAAAAAGTTCTTGCTATAATGGCACTTTCCCTATGTTTGCAACCACGAGAAGTCAATCATAACGAAGAGAGTAATGATATAAGTGCATTAACACATTATAAATTCAAAAACCCATAGCAATAGATATTAGACTACAAGGTTTCCATAATCCTAACAAATAAACTTCGCTACTCATGAATAAAATGGAAATCACAATAGAAATATTCATCATACCAAAACTTAGAATGATCTTGGTGGAGAAGATGAATAGCGAAAATAAGAGAGAAAAACACTTCTCTCTCTTTCTCCTCAAGCTAATCCGCTTTTTCTCCTTTTTGAAATAATACAGAATAATGAATCCCTAAAAATTCAACCATAAGGCTTTTAATAACATCCTTCTCTAATAAATGGCTACTGCATCCTTAACTATTTAAAAATATTGTGTTTGCCCAGGAAAAAGTTCTCATATATCACATTCAGTCCAAAAGCTGCTTTCGTTTTATGTGAAGTTTCCTTTGCTATCCACAGGTCCCCAAAGTGTCGTAATATTACTCATTAGTGCCTGAGAAGCATGCTAATCACATAGGTCAGCTCACTTAACTAAAAATAGACAAAGTTCAAGAATTATGTATTTTATCCTCAAAACTTAGCTAAAAGATGGGTAAGTTATAAATACGCCCAACACCAGTTTTTTCATTCTTTCCCTTTATTATTTATTTTATCTTTTCTTTTTCTTTTTTTTCTTGTTTCCTTTTCTTTTTTTGTATCTTTTCTAACATATCCAATCGTGCCTTCTTTTCTTTTCTCATCTTCTTCTCCATACCTGTCAATAACTATGCCACCCATATGATTCCCACCCTCAACTTAGGTGATTTACATGAGTTAAGGTACATAATGTTTGAGGAGGTACTAGGCCAAAACAGGTACATTGTAATAAAAATGGGAAGGTGAATGAGTTAAATAAGAAAATAAGTCACTTCAGTCTCAAAATTTGTGATCGAGGGATACTAATTTTCATTTGGTCAGTGATAAATGTGGACTTATTTAAACACAACCTATGATCCTGTCCAAACCAACTATCCTACAACCAAGGTAGGACTAATCAGGCAAGGTCTGGATTACACACACATTGCTAACTAAGTACATACCTTATATACACATAGCACAAGGTTGCATTATAAACTAGTACCTATCTAGTTCATTCTATGCTAAGCTATGATTATTTTGTACCTATTACTAATTCCATAACAAGATTCAACAATGGTCACAACCTCATATATTTACAACACACAATTCATAAAAAATAGGAGGGGTATAATTTTATTCATCATAAAAACACATTAAACACTTAATTTTTTACTACACCTAGGTTTCTTATTTTTCTCCTAGTCAAATATAACAAACAAAACACATATAATGAGAAACATAATAAACAAAACATGTCAACTCTACTATGAAAAAACACTCTGGGGAAAAGAGACACAATAATAAAAAGCATAAGTGATTAGCACATCCCCCAACTACAATAAGATGCACTATCCCCAGTGCATATTAAAGAAAAATTACACTTAAATGTAAGGATATGTCTGATATGCTCTAGGAATCAGATGTGGCCTTCCTTGAGTTGGGGTATTAGGAGGCACATTGAGGGTAGTTCCAAGAGATGGTGGAGAAAATTAACTAAGAAGGCTCCCAACATGCGCTGCTTCGGTATGTCTTATCAATGTAGAATTAGATAATAGACTCTACCTTTGTTGTCTTTAGGTCTTGCTCAAACTCATATGAACTACCACACTACTAGATGAGCTCTCGCTCTCTCTTCACCTAAATATTCTGGGGCTCATCATCAGCAATAAAAAAGTAAAAATCAACGATGATGGTGTAGGCAACCATTGCAGAATAGGAGGAATAACTGCAGGGATGATAGGTATTTTGATATTAGCTAATGTACTATCCTCAGGTCTCAAAATGGTCACCTTCTCACTCAGAATCGATAAATTAGTCACTTGAACCCCGTGGAATCTCTCTTTAGTATAGATCTCAAAATAGTCTATCTTCCCATACATCTCTCTAAAAAACCTCTCCATAGAGGCTATCATCCTGGACTCTATCTAAATCTTTGATGTCTCTAAAGTAGTCCTCACCTAAGTCCAAATCTTACCTAGTAATATGTCCAATTGAGTGTTAGTATACATCTAGTGCTCTGCTAACTCCTGCTGCTTATCCACCAACTATTATAAGATCTCTTGAGAGACACCACTATGTCTAAATTAGGAAGGTGAGGGGTCACTATAGAAGTAAGAGATAAAGCTGGAGTGCCCATGGATCTATCACTGCCCATAAGGTTGAAGTCTCTGTTGGCTGGCTTTCTTTCTCATGATCATCACCCAATGTCGGCCTCTTAACATACTCAGCCAACTCCAAAGGCCCCTAAAAAATGGTTGCTCTAGAAGTTGTTCCTTTATTGGTGAAATTGGATTGGCATCATCGCAAATCAACCCTACATTATCCAATTGAGTTACCTCAATACGATTATTAAGAAATAGTAAGACTAAATTTTCCTCTACGTTACAGAATCTTTGAATTAAGCATGGGAATGGATTGTTGCTAATCTCTCTAAAATCTCTCTCATTTATCACATCTTGGATCCATCAGGTGAAGTCTATATCTTATCCACCTATGATGCTGGCCATAAGTACTGCCTAGTCTAATTTGAGTCAGATTCACAACTTGTGTGTCCTTACAACATGGGTCCAGTAAGACAAATTTTTAGTATGTGATTTTAAAAAAGAGGCCAATACGACCCGACCTGAATTAGACCTTTCCCTTACCTTTAATCCTAAACTCAATCCTAATCAAACCCGATCCTAACCTTAATGGGGGAGGGGGAGGAGGAGGGTTGTACCAACCACTTAGAATTTTGGTTGTCGTGTCTCTTCTACCAACAACTATAGGATTCTAAGATGCCCCATCACTATTTAACAACTTTTCTATTTAATATTCACCCATATCATCAATATACATAGGATCATTCCTCTTTCATCAATTACTTACATAAGTGGATTAGTGGTTTTCTTTCTACTCTGAGTTGTAATAGCAAGGGAATGACTGCTATTCTTTATATTTTTAATAGTGTTGTAAGAAAGACTTCATGGTTGATTTTGATTCACTGTGGCAGACATTTTCCCAAACTGTTGCTCAAACTAATTAATAGCAGTTGCATTCGACTCTACCTTCTGGTTTGACCCAAAATATCTATTTTAATTTCCTTATGGAAACTCTCTTGGCACTCTGAACCCTTGACAAGCTTTGTAACAAAGCTTCTATTTTCAAACATCCTAACTCAACATCATGGTTTCTCAATGAAACATAAAGGCCACTCTTATCCTTATAATCATCTTTCCTCTTTTATTCACCATCATGCTCTCTACCTCTATCCCTATAACTTTCTCTTTAGTATTTTCAACCTTGATTCCCTTGCCTCAAGTTACAAGTATCTTTAGTAAGACCCTAACCCTTGGATAGAAAACTCGTCATCTCTCCATCCAAATACTTAGCTTCTTCTTCAGAATTTAACTCTTCATGTCCATAAATCTTACCTCGAGTACCAAATGCATTTACCTTTTCTACTCCCAATGATAAAAACTACTTCATAAGCACGCCAATCTTAGTTCTCAACTTTGCTACCTCTTGAGCCATTGTCTTATCTAATTCTCTCTGCTCACTAGAAACACCAATAACATAAATGTAGAGTGATCTATCCACCTCCTGAGTATGCTACCCTCAATTGGTTTTTGTAATACAGTCTAAGATTTTTAAAGCATGCTCCTAATAAAGACTCATTAATGCTCCTCTAGTAATAGTGTTTTCCATATCCTTGGTGTTTGCATTCAAGGCTCTGTATAATATTTTAAGCAAGTTTCTTCTCGTGATTCTACAATTTAGAACGTCTATAGCTTCTTCTTGAACCTCAACCATGTCTTAAATAAAGCTTTATAATATAGTTACCTAAAATTATAAATCTCATCCTTCAACTAAAACAGTCTAGAGGGTAGGAAAAATTGGTCCATAAACTACATCCTCAACTCACTCCAAGTGGTAATAGACCCATAAGGAAGCTTTCCTAACCAAAAAGTTGCCTCTCCCGTCAAAGAGAATAGGAAAAATATCAATTGTATAGCTTTCTGAATCACCCTAGATATATTGTATGAATTTTAAATCCCTAAAAAGTTCATAAGGTGCATATTTGCATCACTAGTAGGCAAACTCGCAAACACCCCCTTTAAGTTCAACTATTAGATCATCACATTCATAATATCGAATTTAGTACCTTGGGGTAACTTTGGATGAATGATTGCACCTATTTAAATTGTTTCAACATACCCTAAATCCTTATTTGGATCATCATTAAAGCCAAGTATTGTTTGATAGGTTGTTGAACTCTAATTCTTCTTATTCTCCCCCAATCAAGTACAGTTTGATGCTCTTCATCCTCTTGTCTAGCCTTTTTATAATGCCTAGAGTCTGTACCCCAAACGCTATAAGGTGCTAGCGACCCCAAAGGACCACCAGCTAATCCATGACTAGTACCTACTGTGAGCAGTGAATAATAATAATTCTGTAATAGTAATATATATATATATATATATATATATATATATAAAATAAATATAGAAGTTAGACTGAACTCGCCATAAGGTTCATAACTAAAAAAAATTACTAATAAATGAATGCTGAAAAACTAAAAGTATCTATCTGAAGTACTCTAGTTTGAAAGACTCTAGCTGTTTGAAAATGGAGTTGATGGGACAAGCCCCCAACTAACCCCAAGTACTGAACTACTGATAAACTAAAATAATAATATTGTCTTTGAACTAATAGGACTCACCACTAAGTTTGCTGCTGATAGGATGGCTGCTAAATATGGTCAGGAACCCATGGATCTGAACCTATAATATAAGGCATCATAGCGCAAAAGAAAAGTATGCATCAGTACTTTGAATGTACTAGTATGCTATGTGAGGTAGGCTAATATACATGGATTCATACGCATGAACAATAACTGGCTTAGTAACATGAACATAACTGAATGAGAGTACATGCATGAATACATAAACTATAACTGAGGTCATCATAATGCTGGATACAAAGTCCTGAATACTGATTAACTGATATCTGAGTTTACTAATACTGTATTACTGATAGTTGAATAACTATTTCTGACAGTCTAAATATTAAAGAACTAATCTGAGTTCTACACTAAGAGGGGTTACTATGTCTGATAGTCCTGAATCTATAGAACTAAACTGAGTTCTGTATTGAGGCTGAAACTAAAACTGAAATTGTAGAAGGTATTCATCTAACCGACATGCCCCTCTCTGATTAAATTGGGGTCCAACTTGTAACCCCAATTGGAAGAGTGCCAATATCGCGGAATGGAAACTAACTTTAGATGTGTGGTTCCACTATATTGATGTACTGTATTGTCCTAAAGGACTAAGGGTGTCAAGCCTAAACTGACAGGTGACCCTTTCAAGAAAGTCAAGCCTAAACTGACTGGTGACTTTTCATATCCTACGTTGGCTATGTAGTTCTGGAGTATAGGGACTACTAGTAATGAATCTGCATATCTTATAGGGAAGCTGTCATCCCTGCACACGCTCGGTGCTGAATCCTACTCCCAACAGAATAGATACTGAATTGATTTCTAGACTACACTAGGGTTGATTAAAATGTTATTGTTCCTGCTGTCTAACTAAAATGAGTTCACTAGGTTTCATTGACTGATGGAATACTACTGAGTTCTGTTAAATGACTGGGTTTACTTGAGGTCTAAACTGAATACTAAACTAAAACTGGGACTGATTGCTAAGTACTACTGTTTGTGACACTACTGAGACTATTCTTTAACTACTGTAGCTCTAGGTTAACATCTATATTTATTGGGTATAGAATACCCCCAGGACTCGATAGCATAAAAAGTAAAACACTACATGACATTAATAGTATAATAGTACTTGATTACCAATAATGCATTTATTTAGACATTTTTGTCAAACACTGGATACACATGGGTTTGTTCATGAATAAAATCACATAATTCCGGCACTAGTCAATTCGCATAAGCATGTTGACAAATACTTGGGGAGCATGGGCATTCCACTTATCAATAAACATGTAATACTATCATGGATACTACAGTCAACTTGTAATTCGAGAGTTCAACATGAAGTTTATATAATTCAATACACAGTAACTAGTTTTTATGAAACTTGTGATAATTCATGGAATTGAAAACCCATTTGACATCTTAATCAATATTACATTCAAATCCAACATGAAATCTAAGAAATCAAATAACTTGTAGTTTAAAAGAGTTTCTTGAACTCCAAGGGTGGAAGGAAACCCTTGGATGAACACTTCACATACCTTGGTACTTGAGTTAATGAAGGTTGATTGTGAGTTTTTCAATCTTGAATTTCAAATCAATGGCCCTAGGGTTTGTTCTTGAGAGAAATTTGTGATGAATGAATGAATTTTGCCCTAGAAATGACTGAATTTCATGTTTTTGAGGCTGAATAAGGTGGGAAAATGGCCTAATTACCCCTAAGGAAGTGGCTTTTTAATTACTAAAAAATGTTCCCAGCGACGCACAGACCGACGCACCCCGTCAGTGGAGTTGACACAATGGATAATTCAATGCGTCGAGTTTGCATTGGCTTATTGGAATTTGGCACTAGGAGCTGAGGAAAATATTTATCGATGCGATAGGTGATGTAGCACATCGAGATTGTGTCGATCCACTATTTTGAATTTTCAAATGTGCCTTAAACGTTGTTCGAAAATTCTAAAACTTGTCCGATAAAACCTTTTGACATTCCTAATCCTGAACCAACCTAGAAATCAACATTTTAAAGTTGTAAGGATCGTAAAATAGGATCGCCAACTTATTAAGGATAAATAAGTTCAAAGTACAAACACTTAACTGAAATTTCAAAGTTTGGGACCCCTTTTTCTAGCATTAACAGATTGAATTAAGTATAGAATTTTGTGGGGTTTTACAATATCTCCCCCTTGGGAATACTTGTTCTCAAATAAGACTGACTGTGTGGGGGAATACTGATTGATTGAATTTACGTACTGAACAAGCACAACTGAAGCATGATTTCATGGCTGAGATTACTGATACACTAAGGTTTTACACTGAACATGCATAATTGAAGCATGACTGAATTCTAGAGACGTGACATAGCACTAAGCTATTTCATGAAGATATGCATGATATGAGGATGCTAAGCAACTGGACTAATATCAAACTCATAAATGAGATCTAAACAAGGAACTGAGTAAGTTCAAAGAAAGATTGTTACCTTGAGCTGAGTCTGAGTTTGTTGAGAAAAGGTAAGGATAGTTGGTCCACATATCTACTTCTGCTTCCCAAGTAGCTCCCTTAACGGACTGATTCTGCCAAAGAAATTTGACTAAAAAGACTTTTTTCCTCAATCTACGAATCTGATAATCAAAGATTTTGACAGGAACCTCTTCGTAAGAAAGACTATTCTGAACATCTATACCCTCTATAGGGACTACAACAACTGGGTCACCTATAAATTTTTTTAGCAAGGAGACATGAAACACTGGATGGACTGAAGCTAAGTCTGAAGGAAACTTAAGCTCGTAGGCTACCTTTTCGAAATGGCTGAGAATTTAGTTAGGACCGACATATGAGGGATGAGCTTCCCCTTCTTAATGAACATTTTCACTCCTTTCATAGGAAAAATTTTCAAATACACAAAATCCCCAGTCTCAAACTTAAGATCCTTTCTGAACACATCGACATAAAATTTCTATCAGCTCTGAGCTATCTTAAGCCTCTCCCTGATCAACTGAACTTTCTCTAAAGTATCAAATACCAACTTAGGTCATACCACTGCGGCCTCACCCACTTCAAACCAACCAATGAGAGATCTACATCTCCTCCCATAGAGCACCTCAAACGGAGCTATCTGAATGCTGAAATAGTAACTATTAGTATACATAAAGTCAAGGGAAAGTGGTTATCCTAACTACCCTTAAAGTCAATGGCATAAGCCCTTAGTATATCTTTCAAGGTCTGAATGGTCCTTTCTGCTTTCCCATCTTTCTGAGGATGGAAGGTTGTACTGAGGTAGACTTGGGTACCAAAACCCTTTTATAAGGCTTTCCAAAAATAAAAGGTAGACTGCGTACCTTTATCTGAAATAATGGATAATGGAACTCTGTGTAATCTAACCAATTCTCTAACATAGAGCTTGGCATAATCCTCAGCGAAATAACAGGTATGAACTGTTAAGAAATAAGCTGACTTGGTCATCCTATCTATGATAACTCATATGGAATCATGCTGACGATGAGTACTAGGCAAACCTATTACAAAGTCCATGTTCACTTCTTCCCATTTCCATGTGGGAATATTGAACTCATTTATGGACCCACTAGGCATGTGTTTCTTAATATTAACTTGCCGACACATCAAGTACTTGGATACAAACTTTGCAATGTCCCTTTTCATCCCACTCCACCAATAGACTTCCTGTAAGTCACGGTACATCTTGGCTGCACCTGGATGAGTCGAGTAGCATGCACTATGCTCTTTTACGAGAATCCACTATCTCAAGTCATCTCTACCTAGAACACATAGCTAACCATGACAATGCAATGCACCATCTCTCCGTTGGGAGAAAACCTTTATCTTTTGATCTATGACTAATTCTTTTAACTTAACTAGACTGGGATTCCTATCCTGCTTTTTCTTCACCTCGGAAACCAGAGATAATTCTGAACTACTCTGTACCCATATACTATCTTCTGCTGAATTAACTAAGTGGATACCTAGTCGGGCAAGCTGATAAACTTCCTGAACTAATATCTTCTTTTCATCTTCTATGTGAGCAACACTACCCATAGACATCCTACTGAGAGCATCAGTCACTACATTAGCCTTACACAAGTGATACAAAATACTTATGTCGTAGTCTTTCAAATACTCCAACCACCTTCTCTGAAGAAGGTTTAGGTTTTTTTGATAGAACACATACTACAGGCTCTTATGGTCAGTGAACACATTAACGTGCACTCTATACAAATAATGCCTTCGAATCTTTAAGGCAAATACTAAAGCTGCTAACTCAAGATCATGAGTGGGATAGTTCTTTTCATGGGGCTTAAAATGTCTAGAGGCATAGGCTATGGCCTTAACTATCTGCATAAAACACACCCTAAACGAACTCTGGAAGCATCACCATATACCACAAATCCATTTGAACTATCTGGCAAAGTCAAAACTGGGGCTGTAGTGAGTCGCATCTTTAACTCCTGAAATATTTCTCACAAGAATCTGACCACTGGAATTTGACTTTTTTCTGAGACAATCTGGACATAGGGGATGCAATAGATCAAAATCCCACAACAAACCATCGGTAATAACTGGCCAAGCCCAAGAAGCTCCTGATATCTGATGGAGAGATAGGTCTAGGCTAGTTTCTCACAACTTCAGTATTTTAGGGATAAATTGTAATGCCATCATCGGAAATAACATGACCTAGGAAAGCTACTGACCTTAGGCAAAATTCGCACTTACTAAATTTGGTGAACAACTGATGGTTTTGGAGAGTCTATAATACTATTCTGAGATGGTCTATATGATCATGCTCAGTAAGGGAGTAGACAAGAATGTCATATATGAAGACTATGATGAACATTTCCAAGTACTACTTGAACACACGATTTATCAAGTCTATGAAAGCTGCTGGGGCATTAGTAAGACCAAATGACATGACTAAGAATTTAAAGTAACCATATCGAGTTCTGAAGGCTATTTTCCGAATGTCACGTTCTCTGACTCTGAGATGATGATAGCCTGATCTGAGGTCTATCTTTGGAAAGTAACTGGCACCCTGAAGTTGGTCAAATAATTCATAAATTCTAGGAAGTGGATACTTGTTCTTGATTGTGGTTTCATTTAGCTGACGGTAGTCAATACACATTCTGATAGAACCATCTTTCATATGCACAAATAGAACTGGTGTACCCCGCTGGAATATACTGGGTCTGATGAATCCCTTATCTAGGAGATCTTTCAACTATTCTTTTAACTCTTTGACTTTTGCTGGAGCCATTTTGTATGGCGATATAGAGATGGGCAAAGTATTTAGAAAAAGGTCGATTCTAAAATCAATTTCCCTTTTGAGAGAAACTCTGGAAAGATTTTTGGGAAACACATCTGGGAATTCACATACTACTGACATTGATTCAAGATTAGGGGTATCTGAACTAGAGTCCTAAACTTGAACAAGATGATAGAGATATCTTTTAGATATCATTCTCCTCACCCTAAGGTAAAAAATAAGCTGACCCCTAAGTGCTAAAGTACTACCCCTCCACTCTAAGACAGGTTCATTCAGAAACTAAAATTGGACATGTCTATTTCTACAGTCAACTGAGGCATAACATGAATGAAGCTATTTCATGCTGAGAATAACATCAAAATCTATCATCTCTAATTCTACTAAGTCTACTGAAGTAACTTTCTGAGATACCATAACCAAACAGTTCCTATATATCCATTAGGGTAGAGACTAAAAAAGGCTCTTCTATGATTTTGGGACATACTCCAAAGTCAACAGCTATATAAGAAGTCACAAAGGACAAAGAAGCTCCTAGATCTAGTAATGCATAAACATGTAAATGATAAACTATTAACGTACCAGTGACCACATCAAGAGAACTTTCCTGATGTTTTTGGGACTGAAGCACATATAATGTATTTTGATGTTGACCACTTGTAGCACTAGCAGCGGCACCCTGTTGAGTTACGTGATAGGTTGAAACTAACTACTGATGGGAATGGCCACGTTGGCGTAACTCCATACCTTTCTGAAAAACTATCCAACACTCCTAAATCTAATGGCCTAGCATACCATAAATGAAGCACACATCACTTCCATCTCTACACTCACCCTGATGGTGTCTTTAATATTTGTGACTTAAAGGATTTATACAGGTACTGTTTACACTGCTTTGGGACTTAAAGACTAGTGAACTACCCCTATTATCATTTTTGTATTTAGGTATTGGGGAACTGGATAAAGAGGGTGCTGGGGCTGAAGAACTCCGATGAAACTGAGGATGGTTGCCTCCTTCTGACCTAGGTTGAGCAAAGTTGAAACTACCTATTCTAGCTCTTTTATTCTCCATTTCCCTCTCTTTATTCTTATCCTCTTCTATTTGTTGAGCATGGACCATAATCCTGGATATGTTCATCTCTTTAATCAACATTGTGGTCTGACACTTCTTGACAATACTATTAGACACACCTGAAATAAACTTACTCATCTTAGATTTGCTATCTGCTACCATGTGAGGGGAGTATCTGTCTAACTGAGTAAACTTGAGTAAATACTCTTGTACTGTCATGTTACCCTGCTTCAGATTTATAAACTCCAAAACCTTAGTTTTCCTCAACTCCAGTGGGAAGAACCTATTAAGGAAAGCAATGGCGAACTCCTCTCATTCTATGGGCCCTTTATCTGTGACCTTCTTTGCCTTCTACTACTTGAACCATGAGTGTGACACATCCTGTAACTGATATACAACCAACTCAGAACTCTTACTAGCTATTTCCCTCATAATATCTGTAACTTTTTGCACTTGATCAAGGAATTCCTATAGGTCCTCATCTGACTTAGACCCAGAAAATAATGGAGGGTTTATTCAGGTAAAGTCCTGAATTCTATCTGTAGTAATATTGCCCACTAGGTTGGATGGAACATCAGCTGGCCGTTTATTTTAGGAAGCTATTGAATTGGCTAGAGTGGTAAATAGAACCCTGAATTCTGTATCAGAGACATACTTCTCCAAAGGATCTGCCTGAATAGGCTGAGGGGCTGGCTAATTTTTTGTTCTTCTTTTATTCTTTTTAGAAGGCATATTCTATAAACGAAAGGAAGAAAAAGATTAGACTAAGAGTTTAATTTAAGCTTATGCTCACTCACATGACACAAATACTTAAAGAAGGGAAACTTTTCCTAAAACATCTCGTAGCCTCCTGTCCATAAGTGCGGGGCACTACACACCCAAATGCAAGACTCTACATGATATGAATTTCAAACTCCATAGGACTTTATTGAACCTTAGGCTCTGATACAAAGTTTATAATGCCCTGAGTCTGTACCCTGGATGCTAATTGGTGCTAAAGACCCTGAAGAACCACCAGCTAACCCATGACTGGTACCTGTTGTGAGCACTGAATAATAACAATTATATAGTAGTAACAAATATATATCTAAAATGAATATGGAAGTTAGGATAAACTCGCCATAAGGTTCATAAGTAAAAATAATTACTAATAAATGAATACAGAAAAACTAAAAATATCTGTCTAAAGTACTCTAGTCTGGAAGACTCTAACTATTTGACTATGGAGTTCATGGGATAAGCCCCCAACTAACCCTAACTACTGAACTACTGATAAACTAAAATAATAACTTTGTCCTCGAACTAAGAGTACTCACCCCTAAACCTACTATTGATAGGCTAGTTGCTAAATATGTCAAGATCCCATGCGTCTGAATCTATGATATAAGACATCATAGCACAAAAAAAAGTATACATCAGTACTTTGAATATACTGGTATGTTAAGTGAGGTAGGATGATATTCATGGGTTCATATGCATGAAAAATAACTTGCTGAGTAACATGAACATAACTGAATGAGAGTACATGCATGAATACATAAATTGTAACAGAGGTCATGATAATGTTGGATACTAAGTATTGAATATTGATTAACTAATATCTGAGTTTTACTGATATTGTATTACTGATAGCTAAATGACTATTTCTGGTAGTTAAAATTTTGAAGAACTGATCTGAGTTCTACACTGAGCTTGGTGACTATGTATGATAGTCCTAAATTTGTAAAACTAAACTGAGTGTTGTACTAAGGCTAAAACTAAAACTAAAGTTGTGAGAGGTAGTCATCTAACTGACATGCCCCTCTCTGAATAGATTAGGGTCTAATCTATAACCCCAGTTGGAAGGGTATCAATACCATGCCATGGGTACTGACTCTGGCTATGTGGATCAAATATGCTGATGTACTATATTATCCCAAAGGACTTAGGGTGTCAAGCCATAACTGAAGGGTGACCCCTACGAGAAAGCCAAGCCTAAGTTGATGGGTGAATTCTTATATCCTATACTGGCTACATAATTTAAGAGTACAGGGACTGCTACTAACGACTCTACCTATCTGACAAGAAAGTTGTCATCCCTGCACACGCTCGGTGCTGAATCCTACTCCCAATTGAATAGACACTGAACTGATATCTAAACTACAATAGGCTTGACTAAACTATTACTGATCGTGTTGTCTAACTAAACTGAGTTCACTGGGTTCCATTGACTGATGTAATACTACTGAGTTCTATTAACTGACTGGGTTTACTTGAGGTCTAAATTAAATACTGAACTGGAATTGGGACTGATTACAGAGTACTACTATTCATGACACTAATTAGACTATTCTATAACTACCGTAGCTCTAGGTAAATAGCTAGATTTGTTGGGTATAGAATACCCCCAGGACTCGATAGCATGAAAAGTAAAATACAACATGACTTTAATAGCATAATAGTACTTTCTTACCAATAATGCATAATAATGCATTCATTTAGACATTTTTGTCAAACACTTGATAGACATGGGCTTGTGCATGAATGAAATCACATAATGCTTGCACTGGTCAATTCACATAAGTATTTTGACAAACACTTGGAGAGCATGGGCATTCCATATATCAATAAACATATAATACTATCATGGATAGTATATTCAACTTGTAATTCGAGAGTTCAACATGAAGTTCACATAATTCAATCCATACTAACTAGTTTTCGTGAAATTTGTGATAATTCATGGAATTGAAAACCTATTTGACATCATAATCAAGATTACATTCAAGTACAACATGAAATCTATGAAATTAATTAACTTGTAGTTTAAAATAATTTCTTGAACTCCAAGGGTGGAAGGAAACCCTTGGATGAATACTTCACATACCTTGGCACTTGAATTAATGAATATTGATAGTAAGTTCTTGAGTTTTGAATTTGAAATCAATTGCCCTAGGGTTTGTTCTTGAGAGAAATTTGTGATGAATGAATGAATTTTTCCCTAGAAATGACTTAATTTTGTATTTTTACGGCTGAATAATATGGGAAAATAACCCAATTACCCTTCAGGATGTAGATTTTTAATTACTAAAAAATGTACCCAACAATGCATAGACCGATGTGCTGTATTAATGGAGTCAACATGATCGCCGGTGCGATACGTCGAGTTTGCATTGGCTCACTGAAATTTGACATTGGGAGGTAAGGAAAATATTTATTGATATGATAGGCAACACGGCGTGCCGAGATCGCATCAATCCACTATTTTGGATTTTTAAACGTGCCTCAAATGATGTTCGAAAATTCCAAAACTTATTCATTAAAACCTATTGAACTTCCTAAACATGAACCAACCTAGAAATTGACATTTTATGGTCGTAAGGATCATAAAATAGGATCGTAAACTTATGAAGGCTAAATAAGTTCTAAGTGCAAACACTTAACTGAAATTTCTAAGTCTGGGACCCTTTTTTCTAGCATTAACAGACTGAATTAAGCTTAGGATTTTGTGGGGTCTTACATTTTTCTTCCCTAGTTTCTCTATAGGCAAATACTTACCTATCAATTTTCTCAGCCATCAAGTGAGTAGTGACTTACTATACAATTTCTTGAATAACATGTTGAGATGGTCGATTCAATGCTGGTGCATTATCATGAACACCTTTAAGCAGGGCAACTTGACCATGAACCATTCTCCCTCTATCTTATGATTTGGCCGTATAGTTCTTTTAAGCTAAGGATAAGATAGAATCAAGGGAGTTTCTTAACTCTGAGTAATTGGTATACATTAGCGTGTGCCCTAGATATAGTAGAAAAAAATCAACAAATAATACCAACAATTTGAAAACTTGATCAATTAATTTATTATTGTATTCCTTATCAACGGTGCCAAAATTTGACGTGTCCTAAATTATAATTCTGAGAAAGTATAAAGAGGTTAGTGAATAAAATATAGATTCTAAATAGGTTGCAATCGAAACTATGAGGAACAAATAAAAAATCTATTAAGAGAATACTAATGGAATTTGAAATTACTTAAATAAAAAGGCAATTTTGTAAAAATAAGTGTAATAGTAATGATTGTTGGTTAATTTGGGTTGCGATCAATATGGCACGACCACTAGAATTGTATTTCTCATTACTTCATAATTCGATAAACTATTTGTACTTATCAAAATATACCAATTCCTTGCATGCAAAATCTAACCCTTGTTTTATGATTTCAAATTAACTAACCTAGTTATGACTCAATTTAATTAGATTAAGGTTGGTAGATTCAAATTAATATTGTTATTTCCTTTTACCGATCTCTACCTCTCTTTATCTTGAGCAAGAATATTGTACTGGATAGTTCTTAAGATTTTCACCCATCAATAAAGCAATAAAACGAAAGAAAATAACAATAAATGCAATAAAACAAATCTAGAATGACTTTGCAAGTCACCTAATTCATTAATTCATCATGGTTATAAAAACCCTAGTTATAGGGTTTAGCTACTCATGATTGTAAGAATAATTGCACATTTCATAGGTGAAAGAATAATGTTGAACTTGCAAAGAATAAGATAATCAAAAATCTCAACTTGATTGTAAACCATAAAAACCAATATAAATAATCCCAAGTTCAATAATGTATCTCGAAACATAAAATAATTTATAAAGTGTATAAAGTGAATAACCTGATAATAACATCATAGAAGTATTTATAGATACAAAATAAAACCTATGCTAAAAGGTGTACGAAAATGGGTCGACAACAACTCACAACTTGTGGGTTGAGTCATCGCTTGGACCCAGGAGTTGTGGCTATAAATCATGGGAATCTAAGCTGGTTTCAAGATACTACATGTATTTTTGATGATAAGAATCTAACTTCAAGGAACCATGTCTCTGCATGTGTATGGTACAGTACAGCTGGCATACGTGTCTGCATAGTTTTATCCTCTTATGTAACAAACTTGCAGGTGCTGCTTGTATTGCATAGGAAACCATGTTCGATGATATTTTAGCCCTAATCATCACCCAACTGTAAAAGGAAAAAGATTCTTCTTCATTAATTAGTGTTTGCAATAATCTAAAGAGTGAAGAAAGGAAGTAAAAATTCCATTTCAAGATCTCTCAAGCATTTCTCATGTTCTTAACTTTGTAGTATACTTAAAGAGTGAGTGATTGTTCTTGAGTGACGATTTATAAAAGAATTACATATGCTTTAAGAGTAATGTCTTGCTTTGTAGTTTTTCGAGATTGCTTAGGTAAAGTGGCCTATGTTTGATACTGACTAGTTAATTAGTGTAGAGGTTGCTTGGCTGAGTTACCAAGATGAGCTTGTCATAGAGTTATTACAAGTGAAAGGAGCCTAGAGTTATGCTGAAATCGAGCTTGTAATCAAGAGTTTGATTACAGTGGATTTTATTGGTTCTTATAAGGGAAATGTGTTGTTTTCCCTCCCTTGAGCAAGGAGGTTTCCACGTTAAATCTTGCGTGTTGTTTCTTTTTTGTACTATCTTTATTTTTCCTGTACTATATTGTTTGATTTCCTGTGATTACCTCTAAGGGACCAGGTCCCTCACTGTGTGGTGTAACCCCCGAGGGTTCAAAAATTATCATCAAAGCAAGGTCACTCTAAAAGGTTTATACCCAGAGTGTATTGGTTAGCATAGTTACTCTATCTAACCTCGAAGAAGGGAAATCAACCATAAGACCACCAATATTCAATAGACTGTACTATGGGTGGTGGAAAACAAGGATGTTTGACTTAATTATGGATGAGAATAGTGAGCTAATAGACATTATTATGATGGTCCTCATGTACCAATAAGAGAAGTCAAAGAAAGAGATCTTACTAAAATAGTTATCAAAAGTCGGAGCGAATTCAATGAAGAAGACATAAAAATAATTAAGAAGAACTGAAAGGCAAAGAAATTACTTGTCTATGGAATAAGACCTAATGTTGGGTGTATTTATGCATTCTAGCACTACTTTTCTAGCCAATTTAGACTTGTTTTGAGGATAATTCATGTGCTTACTGTATGGATAATGATATAAATATGAATCTAAGTGTATATGTATGTGTTTAAAATTTTTAATGGTGTTTCACATGAGTTTTGATTCAAATTGATTATTTAGAGTTCAACCGAGAAAACTAGTATGACTAGCTTAAGCTAGGTGTTTGTCTAGTCTATCGTGTTAGGTTCAAATGTTTTTAATGAGTTAATAAGGTTTTTATTGTGTATTTATATGTGAAACAACTTGTTGACAATGGTCAAGGGTAAATTAGATCAAAACAAGAGTCAAAACAATAAGTTAGAGATCAAAGTAAATGAAGCCTATGCTTAGCTCGTTTTACTAGTTCACTATCGAGGATGTTGTGTTGTTTTGAGCTCTATATTGTTGTGATTAATTCTATAGTATCTTTTTGAATGGACTATTATTATATATTAAGGATATACAAGCTTCAAATCAAGTGTAAACAACTCAAAAAGGCTTTGAAGGGATCAAAAAAGCATAATACAACAATTTGGCGCAATTTGGACACCTTAAATGTCTTGGGAGAGTGATGGTTCATGGAGAACCACTAGGGAGCGTGTGACCCTCCATTAGATTTTGAAGGTGTCCAAAATAGTGACACACTACGTCGTGGTGGTAATAGTGGTGAAGGAGCCACCGTGTCAAGGTAAAAAGTCAATCAGCATTTGTAAAATTCCAAAATCTCAGTGTGATTACACCACATCGTGTTCCTATAGTGATTGGCATCTTACCACAATGTGATGACCATAAAAAGTGGAAAAAAAGTGCCCAGATGAAGCAGGATGACATGTAAATCCAATCCTATTCAATTTGTGACTTGTTTACTACAAATATAATATGTTAAATCACATTTTAAACATCGTGGAACCCCTAGATCGATTGGTAAAATATTAGAGGCTACCACAACTTCTTTTTGGGTTTTTATTTCTTTAATTTAGCTTTATTTTATGGTTTTAACCATTCATACAATTAATTGGATGTTGATTATGGCTATAAGTGGCTAAAAACTCACTCTCGGGGTTAAAGCCAAGAACATAAGCACGATTGTTTTGAATTAATTTTGTTTGATTTGCTTACCATTGTTGGTTGTTTGTTTATTCTTGATTTAAATATTTGATGGATTGATCACCTGAAAAATACACATATTATCACCCTTGTGATCTCGGGAGAGGGAATAGGGAGATAGAATGTGGGAATAAACAAAGTATGATTTTTATTCTTTGATGAAATAAAGAATTTGAATTAGCGTCTAGAACATGGATGTACTTAGATGCCTTACTTGATTCAAGCATAGGATGATAAATTTCAAATACTTAATTGGATTATTACGTCCCTGCTCAACGATGAAGTTGTACTGTCCATATTAGGTAAACGATTGGAGCTCGAGAGACCATGATCACGCAATTAACCCTATGAATCAACTACCCAGATAAGCAAGTTAATGAATGAACTTTAATAACATAGTATGATTGTTTGAAGTTCTTTAACCTTGGGCTTTATCCATTGATTGTTTCAAGACTTTTATTTAAGCATTATTTACTTAAACTCCGAATTATAATTTTCAAACTCTCTTTTTGGTTACGCTTGCATCAATTAAATATAAATTATGAATTAGAATCAAATAGTTGTGAGGTCAAGTCCCGATGGGATCGATACTTGGCTTCTTGAAGGCCACTTTACTACTTGGTAGACCATGTACACTTGCGTGTGTGCTTGGGCTCTGTCAAGTTTTTGGTACCATTCTTGGGGACTTAAAAATTAGCAACTGTTTACTTTTAGTTTTACTTTTAGATTTTTGGGTATTTTTACGCCTGGTCTTTATTTTTGAATTTGTTGGAAATAGGTACAAACTAGTAAGCTGACAAGGCATCGAGAGTTGGTTGACTCAAAACCCAAACCCAAGCAAAGTTTCCATCAAATAAGGAGAGAAGAAATCTTTCTCCCTCATATTCCTAAAATTGAAGAAGGCCAAGAAAATCTTATTCCTATGGCTAAAGAACAACCAACATGTAGGATAGTCCGGCAAGTGGTAATCCCACTTCCAATGAATCTGACCTTACCTTTTAAAAAATTATCTTCTATAAGGAGGTTCGATCTCAAAAACAATATGGGACAACTTTTGATAAGTAGTGGATAATTCACAAGGCTGTCACATAAAGATCCTCAGGTCCACTTGCAGAATTTTATTAAACTCACTAACCATTAATTTTGGCTGATGTGAATGCTGATTATGTGAGGATGACACTCTTCCCTTATTAACTTATTGAGGAAGCTAAAAAGTGGTTGAATTTTGAGCCAGATAATTCAATTACATCATAGGATGGCTTGGCTAAAAAGTTCCTCATCAGTTTCTTCTCATCTGGCAAGACTGCAAAACTTTGTAGTGAGATAGTGAGATTTAAACAAAGGCCAAATGAGAACCTCTACATGCTTTAGAGCATTTCAAGGCACTTCTTAGGGACTTTCCACATGATAGTCTAAAAAGATTCTTGCTCTTACTTTCTTAGAAACTCTTAACCATAATACAAAAATTTTGTTAGATTCAGCCGCAGGTGGTCAAGCATTGGACTTAACGTATGATGAGCTATACACCTTATTTTATCGCATTGCACAAGAAAATCCAGAGTGGTATAGTGATTCTAGGAGTTCCACAAAGAAAGTTACAGGTTTGTTGGAGTTAGACCAATACACCACTTTATCAGCTCAGGTTGTGGCATTACAAAATATGATAAACACTCAATTCAGCAGCCTGAAATTGGGAGCTCCACATCCTAACACAACAGTCAATGCAGTTTATCAAACTAGTGGTTGGTGGGAGGTATGTGGAAAGAGTGGCTATTCTACGGCCATATATGCTTCAAATTCAGAATCAGTAATATATGTAGGCAATGCTCAAAGGCCAAATTATGGTAATTCCCACAACATGAAGTGGTAGACTCGGCAATGGAATGCATAACAATAACAAATTCGGCAACCACATGCTTTACTAAATTAGTCAACTAGCAACATTGAAGAGATGGTGAAATAAATCTTATCTAGTCAAGCACAAATGGCTACGGTTATGAAAATCAACAAACAAAATTAACAAATCAGAAAGCAACCCAGAGAAGCTTAGAGTTGCGGTAGGGAAAGTTACAATAATCATTGAATACTAGGCCTCAACGTGGTTTGCCAGCAGATATAAAAAATCCAAAACAAGTTATAGAAATAACTTTGAGAAATGGTAAAAAGCTTCAAGGAAAACCTCCAAAGGTAACTAAGGAGGTAGATACAGATTTGACTCCCCCATAGGTAAATGACAAAGTTTCTGCAAAATCAAGAAAGTCTGAGTACTTGATAGAAAAAGTCACTGTAGAAGAGAAGAAGTAGATACCACCACTTTTCTTCCCTCAGAGGCAAAGAAAAGCGAAGGAGGATTCATGTTTTAAGAAGTTCTTTGATACATTCAGAGAGCTTTACATTAACTTACCTTTGTTAGATGTTTAGAAGGGTATGCCCAAGTATGCTAAGTACTTGAAGAATGTGGTTTCTAATAAGGTAAAATTATAGGATGTGGAGGCAATAGCACTCACTGAAGAGTATAGCGCTGTAATAACAAAAAAAATGTGTTAGAAGCTTAAGGATCCAGGAAAATTAACCCTTCCTATTCAAATTTGGAGTAGTGAGTGGTCCACACATTGAATGATTTAGGGGCAAGCATTATTTTGATGCCCCTATCATTGTTCGAGACATTAGGCTTGGGAAAGCCTAGACCTACTTCTTTGTGATTATGGTTGGCAGATGGGTCCATATCCCATCCAGAAGGAATAATTGAGGATTTCCTCATAAATGTTGGCAAATTTATTATTCATACTAACTTTATTGTGTAAGATTTTCAGGTAAATAAATAGGTACCAATTATCTTGGGGCATCCATTTTTGGCGACGGGTGGAGCGCTAATTGATGTAAGAAAAGGTACGCTAAAAATGAGGTTGGAAGATGAAGAGGCAATTTTCAAAGTTTACTAGCCTCTTAACACACTACCCCACTATAGAGACTTGTGCATGATTCCTATTATTGAAAGGGATAAGTTGTGTGGTGGCTAGTGCATGAAAAACCTCTTCGAACGCCTTTATTGAGCGTCCAAAGCCGAAACCACTAATTCCTAACATTATGAAGGTTAAACTTGGAAAAGAAGTTGACCTTGAGAGTGCAAACTGAAGAGGTCAGAAACAAAAAAGAAAATGGCTCCTGAAGATGAGTAAAAAAATGAAGGAACTTGGTTAAGTTGAGTTGGGTCGTGCAACAACACTAAATCAGGCGATTCTTGGGAGGCAACACAAGTTAAGTTGATATGTTTTACTTTTAGTTTTTATTTTTTATATCATGTAGTTTTTGTTTTTGATTGAGTCACAGGTTAATGAAAAGTCTAAATACAAAAAACCTAAGTGAAGAAGTATGACAAAAATTGAGTGTGGGTTTCCAAGACCCCCTTTATGTAAAAGGTGATAGTATCTAGGCCTATAGGCCTCAGGGAGTATTCTATCTCTTAATTTTAAGTTCACTTTGGGGACAAAGTTAATTTTTAAGTATGGGGTGGGGAAATACCAATTTTGACTCAATTTAAATTTTTTGTGCAAGATATTTGAGTTGGTACTATTTTTGATTGCATGGTGCAAGTGTTTTGTTTTTTAAAAGCTTGTTGATTGAGTGAATTTATACTTTTGAGACTCTTAGACTCATGTTTGTGTCTCTTGTACTTATTGGCTTAAACTTGAATTCATGCTATTGTTGGTTAATAGTGTATGATGATCCTATGTGAGTTGAGTATGTGCCATGTGTGATGTAAGATTTTTGTATATTCCTTGTTTCATGTGATGACTAGAACTTTCACGATATGTATATAAATCAAAATAAAGAGTGTGGATTTAGGAGATGATATAGGCATTTCTTTGATAACCTTGTTTTTACCTTTTTTTTGCCCTACGTTTTGTGCTTAATCTTAGTCAGCCCCATTGAGTCTTTAGATTCTTCTTTGGTAGCCTTATAAGTATCCAAATCCCTTCTTTGATAGACCTTAATTTGATCCAAAATCTTCTTGGTGCTTTAAATTAAAATAATTAAGGAGTTTGAGAAATAAGAAAGAAAGAGGTGAAATTGATGCCCTAAGGTAATAGTTATTGGTGTTTATATTTTATATGTGGTGGTTGGGAGTGATATAAATGGTATTAGAAATATTTTCATGATTTTAAGAAATAAGAAAAATTGAATCATGAAAGAATAAACAATACGCCCACTACGTGTTTCTTAAAATGCGTAAAAAAGATGGGGCAAAACAAAAGAATGAGGTAGACAAAAATGGTGTAATTTGGTTGTTAGAGATTAGTGCCTATATTACAACCAAGGAAAGACCCATTTGATCTTTAATTTAACACTATGATATTAGTAGAGTATGACACTAAGGGAAATCCTATGGTTCATTTAGTGTAACTTGTGAATTCCTTGTGAGAATGAGCATAACTTAATTTGTATACCCATTGTGTTCTAAATTTGCATTATTTTGAGTGATTATGGGTAACTTTATCATTGTGAGGGGAACATGTTTGATGAATATGGATGATTTTTATGATGTCTTTAATTTGGAAACATGCACGAGTTTTCCACTTGTAGAGTCCATTCTTGAGGCTAGGATGTTTTGAAGTAGTATTCTTGAGCTTTCAATTGCGTATAACATTCTTAGTTTGTAAACTTGCATTCTGTGTAGTCATTGTAGTGCTAGCTTAAATTTTTTCCTTATAGTATAAGTTTGGAGTACCTTCAGCTCATGATGCTTACTGTTAAGAGTTGTTCAAGGACGAAAAAGCCTTTTAAGTGTGGGGTGGTGATGTTGGGTGTATTTATGCATTCTAATGCTACTTTTTGATCCTATGTAGACTTATTTTGAGGAAAATTCATGTGCTTAATATGTGTATAATGATATAAATGTGCATCTAAGTGTCCATGTATGTGTTTACAATGTTTAATGGTGTTTCACATGAGTTTTGATTCAAATTGATCATTTAGAATTCAACCGTGAAAAGTAGGGTGACTAGCTCAAGCTAGGTGTTTGTCTAGTCTATCATGTTAGGTTCTAATGTTTTTAATGAGTTCATAAAGTTTTTGTTATGTATTTATATGTGAAACAACTTGTTCAAAATGTTCAATGGTCAATTGTATCAAAACATGAGTCAAACCAATAAGTTAGAGATCAAAGTGAATGAAGCCTATGCTTAAGCTCGTATTTCTAGTTCACCATTGAGGATGTTGTGTTGTTTTAAGCTCTAAATTGTTTTGATTAATCCTATAGAATTCTTGTTGAATTGACTATGATGATATATGAAGGATACACAAGCTTCAAATCAAGTGTATAAAACTCAAAAAGGCTTGGAATGGATCACAGAAGCACAATACAAAAATTTCGCGCAATTTGGACACTTGAAATGTCTTAGGCGAGTGAGGGTGCATGGAGTGTTACTAGGACTTGTGAGACCCAACATTAGATTCAAAATGGGCCAAAAATAGTGATCCACCACATTGCGGTGGTAATAGAGGTAAGGGGCCACTGCATCGCAGTGAAAAGTCAATCAGCGTTTGTCAAATTCCAGAATCTTGGTGTGATTACGCCGCGTCGTGGTCCTATGGTGATTGGTATGTCACCGCGATGTGATGACCATAAAAATCAGAAAAAAGTGCCCAGATGAAGGAGGATGGCGTGGAAACCCAATCCTATACAGTTTATGACTTGTTTACTATAAATATAACGTGTTAAATCACGTTTTAAACATCTTAGAACCCCTAGATCGAGTGGAACAACATTGGAGGCTACCACAACTTATTTTTAGGTTTTTATTTCTTTAATTTGGCTTTCTTTTATGGTTTTAATCATTCATATAATTAATTGGATGTTGATTATGGCTATGAGTGGCTAAAAACTCACTCTCGGGGTTAAAGCCAAGAACATAAGCACGATTGTTTTGAATTAATTTTGTTTGATTTGCTTACCATTGTTGGTTGTTTGTTTATTCTTGATTTAAATATTTGATGGATTGATCACCTGGAAAATACACATATTATCACCCTTGTGATCTCGGGAGAGGGAATAGGGAGATAGAATGTGGGAATAAACAAAGTATGATTTTTATTCTTTGATGAAATAAAGAATTTGAATTAGCGTCTAGAACATGGATGTACTTAGATGCCTTACTTGATTCAAGCATAGGATGATAAATTTCAAATACTTAATTGGATTATTACATCCCTGCTCAACGTTGTAGTTGTAATGTCCATATTAGGTAAACGATTGGAGCTCGGGAGACCATGATCACGCAATTAACCCTATGAATAAACAACCAAGATAAGTAAATTAATGAATGAACTTTAATAACATAGTATTATAGTTCGAAGAGCTTTAACCCTGGGGATTTACTCCATTGATTATTTCAAGACTCTTATTTAAGTATTATTTACTTTAATTCTGAGTTACAATTTCCAAACTCTCTTTTTAATTTTCTTGAATCAATAAAATCTAAATTGTGAACTACAATCAGATAGTTGTGAGATCAAGTCCCTATGGGATTGATACTTGGCTTCTTGAAGGGCACTTTACTACTTAGTAGCCCAAGTACACTTGCATATACACTGTCAAGACCAGATGAATACAACATGATTTTATCTTGTGAAATAGCTAAGGAAATCTGCGACTGCTTAAAGACAGCTCATGAAGGAACCATTGATGTGAAGGGTTTCAAAGTTGACATGCTGACTATCCAATATGAAACCTTCACCATGAAAGAAGGAGAGACAGTAAAATAAATACATACAAGATTCACTTCCATCATCTGTATAAGCAAGTAAGGAAAATTCTTGGGGTTCTACCAAAATCCCAGGAAAGCAAAGTAGATGCTATTACTGAAGCAAGGAACCTGAAAACTCTCACTATGGATGAGCTTATTGGAAATTTAAAGACTCAAGAACTCAAGAAGTAGCAAGAACAATAGAAAAAGGAAGGAAAGGGGGAAAAATATCTGGTAATGAGGTCACTAAAATCAAACTCCAATGAAGAAGACACTGATGTTGCCTATTTGGGAAAAAGAGTTGTGAAGAAAAGCAGCCAGTTTCAAAGAAGTGGAAGTAGCAGCTAAAAGGGAGGAACTGTGGAGGTTTGTCACAAATATAGAAGTACTGAGAACTTCATTAAGGATTGTCCAAAGCACAAAATGGGCTATCAGGAATATCTCAAGACTAATGTTGACAAAGGAAAGAACAAGGACTAGGTCCCTTTAAAATTAAGCAAAAAGGTTGCAATTGATTATGCAGTAAGGTAGATTCTAGTAATGTGGGGAGATTCCTCTAGTGAATCTGAGGAAGATGGGAAGTAGGAATATGCTTCCACGTTGATAGTAGAGAATGAGAATATGACCTTTGATTTTTTATTTGCTTTTATGGAAAACACTGAAGATGAAGAAGTAAATGAAGTAACACTTTCTGACATTAAAAAAAAATTAGAGAATTACTCTGCTAGAAAAATAAAAAATCTTGCTAATGTGGTGATTGATTCTATGTGTGAAATGACTGATGAAAAAATGCCTTGGAAGAAAAGGTAGAAAGTTCAGAGATTGAGTTGATAGCGCCATCCTCTAGATATCTAAAACAAAGAAAGTGGTTGCAAAGTTAAAATCTAAAAATTTAAGATTAGTTAATCAATTGGATAAAGCTAAGAGTGGTTGTGATAAAGAGAAAAGTAATTCTCTAGAAGGAAATATAGAAGATAAGGAGCTGGAATTGATAGCTTTAACTCTTCAGATGTCTGAAAAGTAAGCTCAAATTTTAAAATCTAAGCTTGGTTAGACAACTGGATAAAGTATATACTTCTAAGAGTAAATGGAAAAAAGAAGCATCAAAGTTTCAAGTTGATCTTGAAGAACAATTGGAGGATACTAAAAAGAATCTTATGTCTGCACTCCAGAAGAATGAGGAGTTGGAGGGGGACCTAGTCTATTTGAAGGAAGAAGTTAAAAAATTCCTACAATGGGCTAAATAATCTCATATCCTTTTTAAATTACCTAGTCAAGGTCCTAATAATGGGAAGGGTCTTGGTTATCAAGAAGGAACCCAACTTGTGGGTATCATGGGAAGGTTGCTCATGATGCTAAGAACAAGGTCCACAAACCTCTATGTAGTCATTGTGGAAGAGATGGGCACACTAAAGAAAATTGTCAAAGCTAGATTAGAGATAGAATAAATGATTCCAGATACATTCTGCACGGGAATGCACATTCTATGGGTTTTAAGGGTTAGAAAATTATGTAAAGGAACTCACTACCTAAATGGACCAAGAAGGACTTGATCACTCTATTATCCAACTACTTGGAACTTAGACTCAAGTGGGTTCCCAAATCTGATAGGTGATCATGGTCTCAAGTATAAGGAAGAGAATTACATTCAGGAATGACCAATAAAAATGAGTGACCAAAAATCTCTATATTTAAAGGTCTTACTATATTCTCTCTCTTAAGAAACTTTAAATGGAAGTGTCTTGGGTGAAATAATCAACTTCAAAGCACCTGATCCATGGCTGAATATAGATGAAAATGTCCATGACAAGAAGAAAAGTATGATTTGAAGAAAAAATGTTGATGATGGTAAAAATAATAAGTAAATGTTGTAATATGTAGATGAGCATGGTAATAATGGATAATGTCAATTACTGATCCCAGGTCAAGACTAAAAATAATCAAAAGGGGTCATGATAAAAATCTTAAGGACCTTGTCCCTAAAAACTCATTTCAGGTGAAGAAGCTTTAGCCTTGTGAATAAAGTCAAGTTTGAGACCTAGTATTCAGTCCTACTTCCAGAACAAGTCATGGTATGATGTGGTGAAATAAATCTAACAAGATATAGTTATTGAGATTAATCAAATCAACCTGACTTACTAGATGTATTTGCTTTCCTTAAAAAATATGGCTATGTTTAGGAGATAGGTATTCTTGGTAAATTAGGTACATGGTTATCTAACTCAGTACCATACTTTTGCAGGTATACACCCATGGGAACAACTTTAGAGGTAGACAGATGTGACAAGTACAAAGTTGAAGATTCACACAAACTCAAGAGAGACCTGGTCCAATCTCTTCGGTTAGTATCTTGTATGTGTAAATTTTATATGTTCTAACAAGAAAAAGCCACGTCCTCTATGTCTTTGTGTTAGAAAAAGGTTGTCATATTCTAAAAGAAAAGGTGAGTCACCTAAAAGCTGATATCAATCATATCCTGTTCTCCCATAAAACCCTTCATTGTGCTGATGTTCCTTTGAATCTAGCAACATCCACTCGTTTTCTTATAAAATAAGAAAATCCTAAATAGCCCTTCTAAGGAAAAGATCTTCCTGATGGCTGCAACTTTTTCATTTTTATGTCCTAAAAAGAATTCTAAGATTAGCATTATGAAAAATACCCTCCCAAGCCTTCCTGAAATACATCATTATTCTCTTACTCTTCCAAAGATCAACTCTTTCATCATTCAACCTATTTATGAAGAATTATTCCTGAATCCTAAAATTTGTTGTGATGATGTTGTGATGGATGAAACCTGGGTTGCTGAAAACTTCATAATGTTGTCAAATAGCCTAGGAAATAGCATAGTTGATCATAAGAAAAACATTATAAGTAAAATACCAAGAATTTTGGGAAAATAGTCTGTATGTTTGACTAGGAAGAAACTGACTGTTAAGGGACATGGTCCCAAGAAGAGAAAAATAGCTGAAAGGGAATCTGTGATCACTTATACTAGAAGAAAGAATGAGGAGAAAAATAAGTTTGTATCCAAGAAATTTAGAAATAGGTTCGTAAAGAATCAAAAGGTGTTAACTAGGAGGACTTTTTATTCAAAAGTATTAATAGAACCTAGAATGTTGGAACTAGTTAAGTTGGTAAAACATCAAGGTTGAATGCATTTAATGAAAGGACCTATTCCAGTGTTTTTGATAAGATAGTTCAAGAATTCTATTTCACTTTGAAATTCTCTAAAGATGGGATGAATCTGGCTGCACAAGTCCATAGAAAGGAAATAAAGCTGAATGAGGAAACATTGGGAAGAATTTTAGAAGTTCCTATCTATGGAATAAGAACTGTCTCCAAGCAGCTTCCTTCAATAGAATTCTTAGAAAATGCATCTAAGGTTAAAGGGAAATATGTGGCTATAGTGAAAAGGAACTCATTCAAGAGTGAATTTCAATTAATTTTTGGTTTTGTGATCAAGATAATTCTGCCTAGGTCACTAAAGAGAAACATTGCCTCATCCACTAACTTGTATATGATGGAATGCCTTAGTTGCTTTGAATTCATTAATCTACCTACATTGATTATAGAATACATTTACAAAGTAGTTCTTGGAAAAAATGGCAAGCATGGAATGACTTATGGATAATGGTTGAACAAAATACTTGATCATTATGGCATTGTATATGATTCTAGAATCCAAGGATCTGTGGCTCAAATGCTTGGCATCAAAAGACTAGTCAACACTGAATATGTCAAATTAGGTAGCATTTATCAAAGAAAGCTTAACAAGGAAATAGAGGAACTAAATTTCATCCTAGCTGAGAAGGATGGAGAAATCAACAAGCTCTTAGTGATAATTCAACATCTCTCCAAACAAATCCCATGTGATACTAAAACGTTTAGAACTAAGAATGCTAAACTAAAAAGAGGGTCTCAACCTTAACCAATGAGGTCCTTAGCCTGAATGAAGAGATAAGGCATCTCAACAACAACCTGACCCTACTCCTTCAAACTATTTTCTCAGTCCTTCACTTGTTAACTCCACCTGATTCCTGAGACTTTTTCCCTAAGAATATTTAATGTATGCACTACAATGATACTTATCCTTTACTTATGAATGAATCTTTTCTTTATGCATTATATTTGTTACCTTTAATTTGCAAATTTATTTTTCATGTTAGTGTTACCCCAATAGCCTTGACTTAACTAATTTGTGCTTATTTTACTCTTGGTTCACTACACTTACTTTTCAATGATACAAAAAGAGGGAATATTGAGTTCATATAGTAGGGACCAAGTACTAGGCGAATTGAGTTGCAGATTTGAATGGCATGCTGATAGAGGGAACTAAGTGATATGTAGAATAGATGAATGAAGGAAGTCATGTTGATAGGGGAAAGTATGCAAATAAACTAAATGAAGGTGCATGTTGATATGGGAAGCAAATTAGAGTTTTGGCTGCAATGGACAACAAAGTACTAGGTCCTTGTGTTTCATGATGGTGGAATCATGATAATAGGGGGAACATTAATCTTTAGAGTTGTAATCACACTGACTAAATATGATGGATGTGCTAAAAGCTATATGGTTGGTTTGTTATCATCAAAAAGGGAGAAAATTTCTATATGTTGTTTGATGATGAGCATCTAACTTCAAGGGACTAGGTCCTTGGATGTGCATGGTACAGTACAACTGGAACTCATGTCTGCATAGTTTTATCCCCTTGTGTAACAAACTTGCAGTTGATGCTTGTAATGAATAGGACACCTACTCTAATGAGATTTATTACCTAATCATCACCTAGCTATAAAAGGAAAAAGTGTCTTCTTCATCAGTTTTTGCAAAATTCTAAAGATTAAAGAGAGGTAAAAAACACTCCATTTTAAGATTGCTTAAGAATTACTCATATTGTTAACTTTGTTGTATTCTTAAAGAGTGAGTGAGTGTTCTTGAGTGCTGATTTGTTAAAAAATTACTTATGGTATAAGAGTAATGTATTGATTTGTAATTTCTAGAGAATGTTTAGGTAGAGTTGCCTAAGTTTGATACTGATTAGAGTTAATTAGTGTAGAGGGTCTTGGCGCAGTTGCTAAAATTAGATTGTAGTAGAGTTATTACAAGCGAAAGGAGCCTAGATTTAGGCTAAAATTGTGTCTGTAATAAAGAGGTTGGTTATAGTGGATTTCATTGGTTCTTCTGAGGAAAACCATGGTTTTTCCTCCGTTTACCAAGGAGGTTTTCATGTTAACTCTTGTGTGTTGTTTCTTTCCTCCAATGTCTTTAGTTTTTCTGTATTATATTGTTTGATTACCTGTTATTGACTTTGAGGGACCAGGTCCCTCACTATGTGGTACAACTTCTCAAGAGTTCACTATATGGTGGAATCCCCATTGATCTTTTAAATGGCAAAACAGACTACACCAGCAGTTTCAAAACATTGATTTTAGTTTGGTAACATAGTTGGTGTGGTTTTATAGCTTTTATACCTCATTTAAACCCTCAGTGTTGAAAGTTATGAATTTGTTTCAGGGTTCAACTATATGAAAATTACATTTTTTTTGAGAATTTAATATTGCCATTGACTCTGGAGCATCAAATTTAATAAGGTAACATAGTTTGTTTGTGTTCACAAAAATGTAGATAAATTTTGAGGACTTTATGGAGACTTGGACAATTCTAAGTCTCCGGTTGGTGTGGGTGCACCCACAATCGTGGTTGGCAGTCGCCTATACGATACAGCTGATCAACCCTAAATATTGCATATGCGACTTCTTGGTTGTATTCATGAGTCCCACAAATTCAATGACAATATTGCGGATGTGATACCTTCCCTCAAACCAAGTACCGCGTATGTGACCTAGTGATTGCGTGTGTAATGCCTGGTCCCTTATATACCCATGTTTCTCCATTTTCACTATTTTTACCATTTTTTGAGGCTTTAAGCTTAGGTTTTCATGATTTTGAGCAATTCCTTCCACTTTTAAGCTTGGCTAAGCTCCATAACAACTATTTCAAGTACTTTCTCTATGTTTTATCATGTAATTCTCATTTAAACATGAATTAAAAGGCAAAAATTGGTGATTTTGGCCCATAAGGACAAAAATTATTTCTCTAATTTAAACTATGATTTTATCTTATTTTTATTTGGGTGTGTTTCTAATAATATAATCATAACTTTTCTTTTAATTTCACCTTCAAAACAACTTTAATTCTTTATTTTAAAAATGAATTTCGAGGATTTTTATATGTAAAGATTAAATATGGGTTTTCATCAATTTGGACCTTATTTTGAACTCATATTTGGTTAGATTTTCAATTGTAGACTCATAAAAACATGGAGAACACGTTTCGATAATAAAGTTATGATTTTTCCTTCATTTTTGAAAATCTATTTTCATGGTCCATTTTGACCTTAACTCAAAATTAGGCAATATGGATATCATTGTCTCTCTTTTGCTGCATAGATTATATGTCTCTATGTTTTAGTTTATTCCAAGTTCGTTCATGAGGAGTAAGGATTCCAATTAAAGGCTTCCAGATTAATTTTCAATATTTGATATAGGTTATGTCTTAACTTTCTTAAGACTGGCTTAGGTAGTCAATATTGATACAAAAGCATGTTAAGGGTGTGGGAAATAATCATAAAATGGCTATAATTATTTTTTCATGCCCGTGTGAGGGCGTATATATTGATGTATTTGGTGGTTTTTGGAACATTATTTGTTATTGGTTATGTGGGGTCTTATAAGATGTTGTTGGCCTTTATATATTAAATTATTTATATTATTGTAAGGAAGAGGCCTGATGTGGTATCAATGGTGTAAATTAGTTGTATTATACTATCTTGGTATATGGTTTATGTTGGAATTCATGGATGGATGGAAATATTGAGTGGATTATTGTCTCGCTTGATTGGTATAATGATTGGATATTGAAATTCTCATTCTAATTGATTGTGACCATTACATCCTTATGTCATAAACATTCATGAAACATTGGTGCCACCATGGAAGTACTGGAAACACTAGATTTTTTAATAGAAAATGTGACATCTTTAAACACTATACCGATGATTTGTCGAAGAGGAGTTTTGGATATTGGTATTAGATATTAGTTGTATATGGGTTGACAAACTCCCCATGGGTCCTACATTGAGAAGTTTTAGTTTCATAGGTCAATTGGTGGTTGTGTGATAACCTCAAGCATCATCATCATTATCAACATCATCATCATTAACGTTATTATTATCATCTCTATTGCATTAGTATTTACTTTGTACATTTCTGTGATATATTATTTTCCTTGATCGGATACCTATCTATGTGCTTCCCTCCTTCGTATTTATATGTGCGATACCTGTATACTTGTACTTATCTTTTATGTTGTTTTGGTGTATATGAATATTATAAAACTATTTTCCTTAGTGTACATTTTGTATGCTTTATTTTTTACTTTGTTCAGTTAGCCTACGATACTTATTGAGTACAAGTGGACCATAATCACCCTACACTCTCTTTTGGTGCAGATCTAAGTTTGAGTGTGCCTAACAGTGGTTAACTTTGGTCGATACTTTGGATCCATTCGAGGTAGCAGTTGGATTCTTGCTTTTGGAGTCTACTACTACCTTTATTTATTTAGACTATGTTGTTATTTTCTTTGAAAGACAGAGTTATTCCATTTTGGATATCTTATGTATTTTGATCTTGCTATTGTACTAGTTTGGGATTATGGTATGATATCTTCAGTTAAGTTCTTCCAATTTTAATATATTGTATGGTTCAACTTTGTTCTAGAAGCATTACTTCGGGTTATTGCTATTATTTTTCCTTTGATGTATCATTTTATGTGATAGATTTACTCGTTAATGCTTAAAACGATAAGTGCCATTATTACCCTTGGTTTTAGGCTGTGACAAACTGGTATGAGGACCAGGTTCATTGGTCTTAATAGTGTAAGAACAAGTTGTATAATTCCATCTTACGGGTTGGTACATTAATGTTCGTATCTATCTTTGAGAGGCCATAATATGGCTTTAGGAAATTTTCCTTATTTTATTCCTTGTCATGTGACTTTCTTTAATAAATTATGTTCTAAATCATATTTCATACTCTTCTATACAGATGGTAATGAATAGATCTTGTGAGGTTAGAGATGATGAGCTTTTATTCAAAAATAGAGCCTAGACTAGAGGGAAAGTTAGGAGTCATGGACGGTCTTGAGGTAGTGAACAGGAACTTAGATCTGCCCTATCTAGGAGCAGTGCTAGGGGACTCTCCCCAGATCCTCGAGGTGAGCATGTTGGTGATGTAGGTCCTTCTTCTATTCCACCAAGTTCTTCTACTTCAGTCTTAAAGGCGTTGTTGATTCACTTGTTGACCCATTTGGAGGGTTCTCTTTTGAGTGTTCCTAGTGTTCTCCCATCTTTTAAGTTTTGTACATTTGTCTATACCTAAGTCTATTTATGGTGTTTCTCATGCGTATAGATCCTCTATTAGTACCTACTTCTACCTTTGGCACTCCATAGACTTCAAGTGTTATTCCGCCCTTAATGCCTATATCTAAGTATAGTATACCGAGATCAAGAGTTCAAACTTTTTCTATGTAACCTCCTTAGGAGAATTTTCAACTTGCTAGATTCACTATGTCTCCTCTTATTATGAGTATAGTTATGTTTTCTGAGGAACTAAAGAGATTTGAGAGATTCACTCACTTAGGTCCCCCTAGGTTCAGTGGTGTTGTGGGCGATGATGCCTATGAGTTCCTGATTAACTTTTATAAGAAGTTGCATATCCAGGGTTCACTTGAGTCACATGGTATTGTGTATACTACTTATATTTTGAGGTATGACTCTAGGGATTGGTGGAGGTAACTTATTTGTTGTAGATATCTCAATTCTCTTGAGATGTCTTGGCATTAATTTCTTGAGGCATTTTTGGAGAGGGTTGTCCCTTATAGTCCAAGGGATCAGATGTGAGATAAGTTTGATCACCTAGAATAGGGCTTCATGATTTTTCTAGAGTATGAGGCCCACTTTCATTACTTGTATAGGTATTTTTAGGCTAGTATTTCCACCAAATTTGAGAAGATTTAGAAGTTTATGAAGGGGTTGGATGTTTCTCTTCAGCTAGCTACATCTTAGATGGTAGTGTTTGGAGAATCACTTTAGAGCATAGTTGATTCTGCTAAGATGACTGAGGTTATTCTTCGATCATCTCATATTGGCACCAATAGGGTATGCTATCTAGGTGAGTTTAGAAGTCACACTTCTTGAGATAGAGATTCTAGACATTTTTATGGTTATCATAGGAGCTCTATGCAGACAACCTTGCAGAGTTCAGGTAGTAGGTCTTATAGTTTAGCAATTTTGGGTGGACACTCTAGTCCAGTTGTACCTCCTCCTACTAAGTCAGGCCATAGAGGTTTCTATGTATGTGATAAAAGTGGACACTTATCCAACAACTATCTCATCGTGCATTTTTAGCTACTCCTATTTTACTTGAGAGAGGTAGGTATTCTACCAAAGATGCAAGAGGCAGAGGTAGTGGAGCCCGTGGATAATGCTATGCTATACCCGCTAGACCAGCTGCAAGTACCTCTAATATTGTCATCACAGGTATTGTCCTCATTTGTTTCAGACTTGTAGTTGTATTGCTTGATATGACATTGAATTTTTCTTATTTGTCTTGATACTTTGCTTTGAGTTTTAATTCATTTTGTTAGCCTCTTGATATGCCTATTCGTGTATCTACCCGCATAGAAGACTCTTTAGGGGTGGATAGGGTGTATCGATCTTGTGTTATGACTTTTGCTAGGCATTAGATCTGGGTAGATTTTCTTATATTGGATATGGTAGATTTTGATGTCATCTTTTGTATGGACCGATTGGCTTCTTAGTATGCTGTCCTAGATTGTTATGCTAAGACTATGACTTTAGCTTTATCGGGTGTGCCGAGAATAGCTTAGAAGGGTGTGCTTCACTTGAGTCCCAAAATGGTTATGTTATTTATTTATCATTATTACTTGGTTAAGAGGGGATGTTTATCTTATTTGTCTCATATTTATGATACTAGTGTTAATTCACTTTCTTCTTTAAATTTTATTTTTGTGGTTTGCAAGTTTGTGGATGTCTTCCCCGTGGATTTATTTGTTTGCCTATGGATTATGATATTGACTTTGCCATTGATATTGAGGCAGGCACTAAGACCATTTCTACTCTTCCATATAGGATGGCCCCAATATAGTTGAAAGAACTGAAGGATCAGTTGTAGGAGTTATTGGACAAGGGATTTATCCAACCTAGTGTATCACCATAGGGTGAGGCTATCTTGTTTGTGAAGAAAAAAGATGGGTCTATGCATATATATATTGATTATCGGCTACTAAATAAGGTGACCATCAAGAATAAGTATCCTCTTGATTGTATTAATTATTGGTTCGACCAGCTTCAGGGTGATTTGGTGTTTTTTAAGATTAATTTAAGGTTCGAGTATCACCGGTTTAGGATTAGAGCTGTAGATATTCTGAAAATAGCTTTTCAAATCCATTAAGATCATTATGAGTTCTTAGTTATGTCTTTTTGGTTGACCAATACCCCAGACTTAATCACAAAGTTCATAAATCATGTATTTCGATCGTGTCTCGACTCTTTTATTGTTGTATTTATGAATAATATATTAGTTTAGTCTAAGAGTGAGGCTGATTATGAAGAGAATTTATGGATTATGCTTCAGAGATTAAGGGATGAGTAGTGTTGTGCTAGGTTCTCTAAGTATGAGTTTTGCTTAGTGTTTGTCTCTTTCTTAGATCATGTAATGACCAAGGAAGGTAATATGGTTGGTCCAACCAAGGTTGTAGCGGTTCGTAATTGGCCTATTCCTACTTTTCCCGCTGATATTTGGAATTTTGTTGGCTTGGTAGGTTATTATTGACGTTTTGTTAAGGGTTTCTCATCTATTGCAACTCCATTGACAAAGTTGACTCATAAGAAGATTTCTTTTTTAGTGATCCGATGCTTGTAAGGTGAGCTTCAAAAAACTCAAGGTTTTCTTGACATTAGATCCTATCTTGACTTTGCCCAAGAAAGGCATGGGTTTTATTATCTTAAGTGATGTTTTAGGTGTTGGGTTAGGTGTTGTGTTGATGCAAAAGGGTAAGGTAACTATGTTTGCATCTCATCAGTGAAAGCCCCATAAGAAGAATTACCCTACCCATTATTTGGAATTATGCGCAATTGTTTTTGCTTTGAAGTAGTAGAGGCACTATGTGTATAGATTCTGTTATGATATCTTCTCGGATCATTGTAGCCTTCAGTATTTCTTCACCCAGTGAGATCCTAATATGAGGAAGCGCCATTGGCTTGAGTTACTTAAGGATTATGACTTTACTATTCTGTATCATCCAGGAAAGTCTAATATAGCTGCAGATGTCTTAAGCCAAAATTCAACTAGCATGGGTATCTTGTCTAATCTTTTGACCTAAGAAAGTCCTTTGGACTATATGGTTGAGTCTTTAGCTATCCATAGGGTTAGTCCTAAAATTTTGACACCAGGGTGTGTTTTGTCATTCATGAAGGCTAGGTCTTCTTTAATGGAGTAGATTCAAGTTCATTAGTTCAATGATGTTGGTTTGAGACTGATTCTAGATATGGTGTAGAGTGGTAAGGATATGGAAGCCTCACTTGATTTAGATGTTATTTTGAGAATTGGAGGTCGAGTTTGTGTACCGATAGTGGGTCATTAGATTAGATTGATTTTAGAGGAGGTTCATTATTCCAGATCATCTATCCATTCAGGAGTGACTAAGATGTATAGTGATTTGATGTAACATCACTTATGTGGTGGTATGAGGAGAGATATAGCAGATTTTATAGCTCCTTGCCTATGTTCCAGTAGGTAAATGTCAAGCATTTGAGGCACAGTAGATTTGTTTAGAGTTACCCAGTCCCGTGTGAAGTGAAATAGATTACTATAAACTTTGTGACTGGGTTACCTCATACTTTTCATGGTTCTGATAGTGTTTGGGTCCTCGTGAATCAATTGACCAAATCTACTGATTTTATTCCCATTCAAGTCTTTCTAAGTGTTGAGAGGTTGGCCTTTATCTACATTCATGAGATTGTACATATTCATGGTGTGCCAGTGTCTATTATCTCAAATCGAGGTTCAGTATTAACATCTTACTTTTGGAAGATTTTTTAGGATGAGTTGGGTACTCGGGTGGTCTTAGCATAATATTTTACCAAGATTGACGGGTAGTCAGAGTGGACTATTAACTTTTTGGAAGATATGCTCCATGCTTATGGGATGGACTTTTGTGGTCAGTGTAAGAAATATTTAGCATTGGCAGAGTTCGCGTATAATAATAACTACCATTTCAGTATTGATATAGCTCTTTTTGAGGCCTTGTATGGTAGGTATTGTCTCTCTTCAGCTGGTTGGTTTGAGGTTTTTGAGGTTATATCTCGAGGTATGGACTTTCTTTATGAGTCATTAGATAAAGGTTAGATCATTTAGGATAGACTTCGAGCGGTCCAGAGTAGGCTGAAGTGTTATGAACGATGTAGACTTTGTGCCTTGAGATTTAGTGTTGGTAATCATGTTTTCCTTCGAGTTTCTCCCATGAAAGGTGTGATGAGGTTTGAGAAGAGAGACAAGCTTATCCCCAGGTATATCCAGCCATTTGATATTCTTTGGACCGTTGGTGATGTGGCTAATGAGTTGGATTTGACCCCAACTTTATTAGTTGTTCATCCAGTTTTTCATGTTTCCATGATTCACTATTTATTTCGAATGAGTCTCATGTCATTTTTTGGGACTCGGTTCAGTTAAATGAGATGTTGTCTTTTATTGATGAGCATATCTCCATCTTGTCTAGGGATGTTAGACAGTTTGCATTCTAGAGATATTCTAGTGGTTAAGGTGCAGTGGAGACATTGTCCTATAGATGAGGCTACTTGGGAGGTCGTGTCTGATATACATAGTTTTTATCCTTGACTTTTAACTGATTTAGGTATTTTTCCCTTGCCTTTAATTAGAGGACGAACTTGATTTTTAGTGGTGGATGATATAACAACTTGATTTTTTATGACTTATGTGAAATATTCATTTTTGTGTGATTAGACCATTTTCCCCCTTCCCGTGGTTACTTTGTAGTATTTTGGGGTATGGGGATGATTGGCCTGATTCCCAGTGTATTTTAGTGTAATTTATGTTATATTGTGGTTTTTGGTCACTTGAGAAGCCTTATAATTGACTTTGGTGAACATTCATTGATCTATAGATTGGATGGAAAAACAAACTACATCAGCAACTTCAGAACATTGATTTCAATTTGGTAACATGGTCGGTGTGATTTTATAGCTTTCATACCTTATTTTAACCCTAAGTTTGGAAAGTCGTGAAAATGGTTTCGGGGGTCAACTTTATGAAAATGATACTTTTTTCAAGAATCTGATATTGCCATTGAGTCTGGAGCATCAAATTTGATAGAGTAACATATTTTGTTTCCGTTCACGAGATTCTAAAAGAATCTCGAGGACTCTACGGAGACTTGGAGAATTTCAAGTCTCCAATTGGTGCAGGTGCACCCGTGATCGTAGTTGGTTATTCACATACGCGACTCTGCTGATCAACTCCAAGTGTTGAATATGTGACATCTTGTTCGCAATCACGAGTTCTGCAAATTCAATGATAGGATCATGAATGCAATACCTTCCCTCAGACCATTACCGCATATGCAACCCAGTGATCGCATATGTTATGCTTGGCTCCCTTATTTACCCTTGTTTCGCCTTATTTTTTTAACCTTTTTTGAGACATTAAGCTTAGGGTTACATGAATTTGAGCAATTCCTTCAACTTTTAAGTTTGGGTAAGCTCCATAATGCCTATTTCAACTACCTTCTCTATATTTTATCATATAATTCTTGATTAAACACGGATTAAAAGGTAGAAATTGGGGATTTTGGACCGTAAGGCCTAAAAATTGTAATTCTCCAATTTAAATCTCAATTTCAACCCGTTTTCACTTGAATGAGTTTCCAATCTTATAATTATCACTTTTCTTACTATTTCTTCTTCAAAACAACTTCAATTCTTGATTTTAAAAATGAATTTTGAGGATTTTTGGTTGGTAAAGCTTAAAATGTGTTTTCATCAATTTGAAGCTCTTTTTGAACTCATTTTTGTTTGGGTTTTTAATTGTAGACTTCTAAAAACACGGGGAACATATTTTATTAACAATGTTAGGATATTGCCTTTCTTTTCCAAAAACCCATTTTGGGGTCTGTTTTGACCCCAACTCAAAAAATAGGCAATATAGGCATTGTTGGATTTTTTTGATGCACTGATTCTATATTTCTATTTTTTAGTTGCTTTTGGGTCCATTTTTGAGGAGTAAGGCTTCGGATTGAAGGCTTTCAAACCAATTTTTGACATTTAAGGTAGATTATGGCTTAACTTTCTTGGGACTATGTTGGATAGTTAATGTTGATACAAAAGCATGTTAAGGGTGTGGGAACTACTCATGAAAATGGCTATATTTATTGTGTCATGCCCATGTGGGGGCCTAAATATTGATGTACTTAGTGGTTTTTGGGACATTATTTGTTATGTGTGACCATGTGGGGTCTTATATGATGTTGTTGGCCTTGTATATAAAATTAATTATATCCTATTAATGAAAAATCCTAATGTGGTATGTGGATTGGATATTGAGCAGATTATTGGATCTGATATATGGATTGGATATGGAATTTATCATTCTGATTGGTTGTGAGCATTACATCCTCATATCATAGACATTTATAAAATATTGGTACCATGTGGAACTACTGGAATCTCTGGCTTTTTCTGATAGAGAATGTGACATATTTCAAACCCTCTACCGATAGATGTGTCAGAGAAGAGTTATGGATATTTGTGTTGGATATTGATTGTATATAGGTTGACGAACCCCCTATAGGTCCTACATAAAAAATCTTTAGCTTCGTACATATATATGGAGGTTTTACAACAACCTTGGGCATCATCATCATCATTAGCATTATCATCATTATCTCCATTGCATTTGTATTTGCTTTGGATATTTCTGTGATGTATTATTTTTCTTGATACCTATATATGTGTATTCCTTCTTCGTATTTGTATGTGTGATAAATGTATGCTTGTAATTCACTTTTATGTATGGTCTATGTGAATATTATAGAACTATAGTGGAGATGGTGTGCTCTACCATTTAGGATATTTTCTAGTTGCAGATGACGCGCCCTTAGTGTGTATTTTTTATACTTTATTTTTGAAGCTCACCACTTTAATTTGACTCATGCGTTATCCCATGATCACCTAATCATTACACAGGAAAAGTAGAAGTATTTCCGATTTCTGCATTACGTGGGGATATAGCTTTCAAAGACGGTTAGTGGGATGAGTACTATCATGTAACTTAGGGAATAGGGATAAGATAATGCCATGATCAATATTTCAAAATCATTCGAAGGCAATGCTTATAATCATATAAATATGTATATGTATAACTAAATACATATATATAGATATGTAGCATGTCATGTCGGGAAAAGGAAAAATGTTTTGCATAAAGTAAAATTTTATCCGGTACTATGTAGCTCAACAGTCATAATAAGCACCCACGGGCTATATGGGTTCAGCTCCCCCTGCTGAAATAGGTACAATGCGTGTTAGCCATACGAACCGGAGGTATCAAGGAAGACAAGGGAATTCCCCGACCCAACGTCAATCCAAGATACAAATATATCAACAGTGTGAACCATGTACACAGGTGATCAAGACCAAACCTCATGTTAGCAAACATAAGTTTCCAGTATAAGTCATCCAAGACCCACACCTTCATCACTTATCTAAATAACACCCATTAAGACCAATTTAAAATAAGTTTCACATAACAAATTCATTAGACACAGAATTATACATTAAGGTACACCACAAGTATCATCATACCGTACCGTTACAAACATAAAACTATGCCATTACAATTCCATTAACTTGGGGGAATGCCTCGGCCCCCTTTAGTTTTTTAAATCAAGTTGAAGGAATGCCTTGACCTCCTTTAGTTTATCAAATCAACTTGGAGGAATGACTCGACCGTTAAGGTTTCAATTAGCCAAAATATGGACAATAAGGCCTACATAATCCATGTTTAATATTTTACAATTTATGTAATGCAATAGTATGGATGAGCAAGTTAAACGAAGTGACAAATCATATTTCAAAACAAATTACACAAATGAGTTGAGGGAACACAATTTCCAAATCAATTTCAACACCACTATCATCATATTAGGGGAATACATTGAGCCCCATTACAATTCGCACACCCATGAGCCCCATTAATTAATAACATCAAAACAAAGCATGAACAATTGTTAAAACCACGGGAAATCATTTCAAGATGTATTCATTCCAAAGCATTCAAACCCGTATTCACAAACCACAATTTAACCACATTGGTACAATTATAAACACATGTTTTTGATCAAATAATAGTGGGGGAAGAGTAACATGCCTTAAATACATGAGAATTGGAAAATAATTCAGTGCTTGGGACTCAGAGGATGAATGTACAATGAAATCATTATGCTTTCTTAGGGTTTTGAGTTTGAGAGTGTAATTGGGGAATTAATCACTTAAACTAAAGGTAATAGGCTATATAATGTGTAAGGGTCGTATATAGTTGAAAGGACTCCAATACCCCTTGTCCTAAGTAAATATCGCAAAACAACACAGATTTTACATAGGGGCGTGGCACAGACCTTATCACGGAGGCTAACCTCCATGCCATAGACCCTAATGTGGAGATTATCCTTCGGGTCATTGACCTTTTTGTAGAGATTATCCACCATAAAACGAGAATATCATAGAGGCTTACTACCTTCGTGGTCCAAAACCACCCCGAACCCCATCCAAAAATTTTGAAACTCTCCTGAGAGACCCCTATTCACATGCCTAAAGACAATTTAAGTCAAAAATCGATGTTTCAAATATAGGAGGGCCAAAAATAAAATTCTTAAAACTTGGAGGGTGTTACATTATCCCCCCTTAGGATTATTCATCCCAAAATGATGATATAGGACACTTATAGCACGAGAAATAGCAAGATTATACTAGAATCAAATGAAAAACTCAGAAAATAGTAAGAGGAAAACAAAAACCATACCTTAAGCACTATTATCCGGAGCAGGAAATAAGAACAAATTCTTAGACTTGATATCCTCTTTGGTTTCCTAAGTATATTCCTCAAGCTTTTGGTTTCTCCATAGAACCTTCACCGAAGCCACATCCTTGGTCCTCCAGTATTAGACTTGCCTATCTAATAGCTCAATTGGGACTTCCTCGTAAGACAAGAAGTCTGAAATACCCATACTTTCCAAATTAATGATCAAGGAAGAATCACCCACACACTTCTTAAACATAGAGACATGAAACATAGAGTGAATAGAGCCCAAACTTCCATGTAATTCTAGCTCATTGGAAACATTCCCACTCTTTTCAGAATCAAGTTGGGGCCAACGTATCAAAGACTGAGCTTCCCCTTCTTTCAAAATTGCATTACTCCTTTCTTGGGGGATACCTTCAAAATACCCAATCACTGACATCGAATTCCAACTCTCTTCGCCTGATGTCCGCATAGGACTTTTGGCGACTTTGGGTTGTCTTAAGCCTATCGTGAATCACCTTCACTTTCTTCATATATTGATGAACTAAGTCAGGACCTAACAATCCAGGCTCACCAACTTTGAACAACCCAATGAGAGATCTACACCTCCTACCATACAAAGCCTTAAAAGGAGCTATCTCGATACTAGAGTTATAGCTGTTATTATAAGCAAATTCGGTGAGAGGCAAATGATTGTCCCAAAAAACCATCAAAGTCAATCACACAAGACCTCAGCATATTCTCCAAAGTCTGAATCATCCTATCTTCTTGTCCATCTATCCAAGGGTGGAATGTTGTGCTAAGGTTCACCTTAGTCCCCAAACCTCTCTGGAAAAAATGCCAAAAGTGAGATGAGAACTGCTTACCTCTTTCTGAAATAATAGAAACTAGAGAACAAAGCACTTTGATGATTCCTGAGTGATTAGGTTTCCATAATCCTCAGTAGAGAAATTAGTCCTTACTAGCAAGGAGTGAGCAGACTTAGTCATCCTATCCATGATGACCCAAATGGATTCAAGCTGGTTACGAGACCACAAAAGATCAGTCACAAAATTCATATTAATCATTTCCTACCTTCACATAGCCAACACATTTTCTTAAGACAAACCACCGGACCTCAAGTGCTCCACCTTCACTTGTTGACACACCATTCACTTAGCCAAAAAATTATCCACATCCCTCTTCATGTTATTCCACCAATAAATTTTTGTAAAGGTCATGATACATCTTTATCAAACTAGGATGAGTTGAATAACGTGACTCATAAGCTTCAACCAAAATTCTACCTCACAACCATCCATATTGGGAAGACACAACCGCCCTTGATACCTAAGATACCATCTCTACTAATCTCAAAATCTATCACCTTTTGCTTACCCACATCATCATTGATTTGCATCAAATTAGGATCCAACAACTATTTTTCCTTCACCTCATCGCTATAAGATGACTTCACCATATCTTGCACAAAATACACCACCATCCTTAGAATCTAAGAGACGAACTCTAAAATTAGCCAAATGGTTAGTATCCTTTACCAAATCCTGCTTCTCTTCAACAACATGGGATAAACTCCTCATAGATAACCTGCTAAGAGCATCAACAACCACGTTAGCTTTACCTGGGTGATAATGGAGACTCATTTCATTTTCCTTGAGAAACTAAAGCCATTTCCTTTAACAGAGATTCAAATCCTTCTGGGTGAATACATATTGCAGGCTCTTATGATCTGAATAAATGTCAACATGCACCCCATAAGATAATATTAACAAATATTCAATGCGAACACCACATCCAACAACTCCAAATCATTAGTCAGATAATTCCTCTTATGTACTTTCAACTGCCAGGAAGCATATGCTACCACTTTGCCGTATTCCATTAACACACAACCAAGTCCCACACGAGATGCATCACAATAAACCACAAAGCCATCAGTATCCTAGGGAAGGGTCAAAATTGGTGTAAGTCAATTTGTCTTTCAACTTCTAAAAACTCCCCTCGCAAAGGTCGAACCAGAGAAACTTCACCTTTTTGAGTTAACTTAATCAAAGGTAAGATAATCGATGTGAAGCTCTTTCAATCCTCCTATAATAACTAGCTAAACCCAATAAGCTACGAATATCAGTTGGAGTCATGGGTCTAGGACACTTCTTAACCACCATAAAATTTTGTGGATCCAGCATGATCCCTTCACTAGATACAACATGACCCAGAAAAGTAACAACATTCAACAAATATTTACACTTTAAAAACTTAGCATATGATCTTTGATCTTTTAGGGCTATAACATAATACAGATGTGATTTGCATGATCCATCTCACTTTTCAAATATATCAAAATATCATCTATAAATAGAAACACAAACAAATAGAAAAACTGATGTAATACTCGATACATGAAATCCATAAATGCCGATGGGGCATTGGTATACCTAAAAGACATGACCAAGAACTCAAAATGTCTATACCGGGTACGGAAGATAGTATTAGGCATACCCTCCTCCCTAATCTTTAACTGATGATAAATCGACTGAAGGTTAATCTTAGAGAAATACATAGCATTAAAGTTGGTCAAACAAATCATCAATCCTAGAAAGAGGGTACTTATTCTTCATCATCACCTTATTCAACTGACGGTAATTAGTACATATCCGAAGAGAACTATCCTTCTTATGCATAAAAAGAATAGGAGCACCCTAAGAGATACTCTAGGGAGGATAAAACCCTTGTCAAGAAAATCTTTCAACTAGACTTTAAGTTCTGTCAACTCAACTGAAATCATTCTATATGGAGGGATAGAGATAGGATGAGTGTCGAGAAGAATCTCAATACCAAACTCAATTTCCCTATTGGGAGAGATGGTCAAAAAATCATCATAGAAAACCTCAGGAGAATGACTACCCACAGAAATTGATTATAAAGAAGGACCATCCGTGTTAGAATATTTGACCCAGACTAAATCATAAAGACACCTCTTAGAAATCAATTTTTGAGCTCTAAGATATGATATTAACCTTATCCTTAGGCACTAGAGAACTCCTTTCCCACTTAATAATAGACTCATTAGGGAATTTGAAAATTACCTTATAGGTTTGACAGTCTGAAGAGGCAAAACAAGAATGCAACCAATCTATCCCCAAGATGACAACAAAACCTAGCATGTCAAATTCAATAAATTCCACCAAACTTTACCTACCACCAACAGATACCACACAACCCCTATAGACCATTCTAGCAACTATTGAGTTATCTACTAAGGTAAATATAGAAAATGGTCCAAAATATACTCAGGATCAAAACCAAAATACACAGTCATAAATGAGGTGACATAAGAAAAGGTACACCATAGATCAAGTAGAAAATATACATCTTGAGAGAAGAATTTTAGCAAACTAGTAACAACAGCAGGAGATGCCTTAGAATCCTGGTGAGTGGAAAGAGAATACAGATAATTTCGACTAGTGTTAGAGATAAAAGTATCACCCCTTGGTACAGGAGCTGAAGAAATAATAAGCAAGACCTTATTAGCCCCTGTAGCACTATCACTTGAAGGACAGTTCCTCTAAATATGACCAGGGTAGAGATACCTGAAAAACTTATTTCTCCCTTCATCATAAAAGTCACAGTGTAACTATCGACAAAATCTACAAGGAAGTTGCAATGGAGTTACTGGGCCCCATTGGACTAAAATTGGGCACCTTGTGTTTGAAACCCACTGTTACTCTAAAAGTGGCAATCACTAAATAACTTATTATATGGAGCACTAACTGTTGAGTAAGAACCCAAATTTCCCCACTTCTTCTTAGAACATTTTCCACCATCTCTACCACCCTAATGTTGACCTTCTTTCTGATCCTAATACCAAAAATTCTTACTCTACCTTCTCCTTTGTCTGCCTACTTTTTCTTTTCCTCTTGAAGTTACTTCATATATACCACAAGTCTATATATATCCATATCTTTGTTAAACAAGATGGCCTTGTTATCCAAAATAAAATCACAGGACAACTTAGAAGCAACTTTCTCATTCTATCCCTCATGCTAGACACTAACTTTGGAGCATAATGGGAAACTGATGAAACTTCAAGGTGTACTCCTTCGCGGTTATTTTCCTTACTTCAAATTCACAAACTCCTTATTTTTTGGCTTCCTCAACTCCCAAGGAAAGAAGTAATCTAGAAAGGCACTAGAAAAGTAAACCCACAGTGCCACCTCTACATCATATCCCTAGACTGATCCCACTATTTATATCATTGATACGCTATATCCTTTAATTGATAAGTAGTGAATTCTACTCCCTCTATATCCGTAGCATGCATAACCTAAAAGATCTTCTCCATCTCATCAATAAAACCTTTAGCATCCTACTCAATCTTAGTATTAGTGAAAATTGGAGGGATCAACCTCATAAACTGGTTAACTATACTGGACTCAGATGAACTCCTAGTAATACCAGCAAGACCTATCTATTATGACTGAGATATCACTAACTGGGTCAAAAGATGAATGGATTAGCATAACTCATCATTAGTAATATCCCTAAGGTGACTAAGTATGAGTTCCACCAATTAGAGAAGATCAATAAGGACAGGTGGAACTTTATAGGGTTAATCATAAGTAGTTATCCTTGATCGAGTTTGTATCTCATAAGTTAGATGAGATCTACCCACGTTGTTCTCAGGTAGGACAGATAAACTTTCATGAGCTTTTGATCATCTGGGAGGCATGATCTGATAAGTAAAAAAATGGGAATTAGAGGAGACTTCAACATCATAGAATCTATATCTCATAGATCATAAGAATGGGAAACATTTCTAAATACCTCGTAACCTCTCTCTTATAAATATGGCATGCTATACACTAATAAAAGAGACTCTACTTGACACCACTTTGTGAAAACCTAATTAAAATGAATTAGGATCTAATACCAACTTTTTCATGACCCAAACCATGGCCAGACCATGACGGTTATCACAATTCCACCTTTGATCAGAGACCACCCCCTATGCCTAGTCAACAAGAACTCAATGTAATATAATAATGGAATTCCAAATGTAAAATAAGGTAGATAAGAATGACTCAACAAAAGTCTAATAATTCAACAACAAATCCTAAGTCCACAGTAATTCACAAATCCTCTAAACAGAAATAAAATCAATCTATTTTGGGACATGCCCCCAACAATAGCCAAAACTAAACCAAGAAAAATTATATGACACAAGGAAATCAAAATATAAAATAATATCTTCTGAAGTATGGAAGCTCATCACTTTAATCTTACTTATGAGCTATCCTACGATCACCAAATTACTGCATAGAAAAAGTAGAAGTATTTTTGGTTCCTGCATCATATGGGGATATAGCATTTGGAGACGGCTAGTAGGATGAGCACTAGACTATACCTCAGGAAATAGGGATAAACCAATGCCATAATTAGTATTTCAAAATCATTCAAAGCCAATGCATTTAATCATAAATATATATAGAAGCATGTCATTCCAGGAAAGTTAACAAGGCTCAGTATAAATTAAAAATTCACCTCAAAATATATAGTTGCCACAAGACAAATTTCGAGTCATGATGGAACCTACCATAACCCACTAGTAGCTAAGACAGTACAGTAACCTTAATCTATGAGTTACCTTAGAAGGAACGTCCAATATGGACCCTATATAGAAACATAATATAATAAAGCCATTCCACAAAGAGACAACTAACATTAGAATACCAATCCCATGACCTAATAGTATTATTACAAGAGTATCTCTACATTCAACAATAAAAATTACACCTCAATGTCTAATAGTCTTAAATAGGCTTATACATTCATCTCGAATACAAAAGACTGAATAAGGATAGAAGGGAAAAAGGTCAAATCAAACTCCAAGAGCTTACCCTGTATCTTGATAATCAACACCATTCGAACTTGACTCAATAGAGAAAACTAGAACTTGGGTCTACACAAAAAAGGTACAAAAGTGTAGTATGAGTACCAAAACATGGGTACTCAGTAGGAATCATTGGCCGACTGAGCTAAATTATAATACAAGGATGATATATAGTAAGACAATAACTTAAAGTCAAGGTACAAAATCTAACCTGAATCTTCTTCGATATCACTATTTAAGATTACTAATAAACTATAACAATTGTACGACATTCCATACCCATATATACCATAACTTTCGTATAACATGAGTAATAATTTTGGATGCATAAAGCCACATATATACAATGATAATCATGTAATTACCATCATCAACATAACTACAATCATTGGAGTATAAAGCTAAGAACATACCATGATATCCTATACCGTTGGGAAGTACACTCAAGGAAAAGAAACAAAGAACTCATCTCAGTGTCCCATACCACCAGAGAGTACACCAAAATATAAATCCATCAATATATCAAGGTACAACTATACAAGCAACTCACCAAAGCCGCAGGCTAAACATTCCCATCATGGCCTCTTTCCAAGGTCTACAATTATCATTAATACCGCAATTTCACACAACAAAGACTATATTACCATAACATGGTTATATAGTTATTTAATAGTTAACTCATTAATAAAATTCATGTCAAGCCTATTGATGTTTGGTGTATTTATGCGCTCTAGTGTTGTTATCATAGCCTATTTAACCTTGTTTTGTGGATAATTTGTGAGCTTTATGTGTTGATAATGATATAAATAAGAATTTAAGTGTTAAAGGATGTGATTAAAATGTTTAAAATTGGTTTCAAACAATTTTGGGTTTAAATCGATCATTTAGAGTCTAGACGAGAAAACTAGTTTTACTAGCTTAGGCTAGGTATTGATCTAGTCTATCGTGAAGGATTCATATGTGTCAAATGAGTTCCAAATGTAATTATTGTGGATTTATGAGTGGAAAAAATTGTTTAGAGTGTGAAAAGTTTAATTAAAATGACCATAGAGTCAACAATAAGTTTAAGCATAAGTGGTCGAGACTAGTACTTTTTTAGGTTCCAGCTTGTAGTTCTTGACATGGTGTTGGGTTGAACTAGAATTCTTGGTATTTAATGTTGTAGGATGCTTGAGGAGTTAGTTTTGATGATATTTTGAGGTTGAAAAATCTGGAATTGAAGTCAAAATAGCACCATAATGCAAGGATGGATGATGAACACTTCAATAAAATTTTGGAAGCAAATTCCAGCGAGGGTATGAAGATATGCCCACGTCTCCCCAGTTATAGCAGTGCACTAGAGGCCACGCAGCCTGCCTTAGTATGGTGAAATAGATCCTGCGATCCCCCCTATAGTCCAGTGCTCAACATACCGCGACGCTCCTCAATTCCTAACCAGCTAAAAATTGCCCAACTAAAATACACGGCTTTACACACTTTGTACACTATCTTTGGACGTCTTTGAGAATTGTGAGGGGTTTTTATTCTTTCACTCTATCTTTTTAATATATTTAATTTTGTATTAAGTTATTTGGGTCATAATTATGTCGATAAGTGGCTAAACGCCCCCTTTCTGAGGTTAAAGCCAAGAACATAACTACTATAATTTTGAATTGATTTTGTTTGAATTGCTTAACATCTTTGGTTATTTTTTTATCCTTGATTTAATTATTTTAAGGAGTATCTAACCATAGAATACATATATTGTTGACCTTTGGATATCAGCAAGGGGAATTGGAAGATAGAATGTGAGGATAATAAAATAAGGTTACTATTCCTATATAAAATAAGGAATTCGAATTACCATCTAGGATAGGGATCTACCTAGAAGCCTTGCTTGGTTCACATGTAGGATGATAGCCTTAAGCACTAAATTTTATCACTACATCCCCACTCAACAATGTAGTTGAAATGTCCAAGTTGGGTAGACAATTAGAGGTTGGGAGACCATGATCATGTGATTAACCCTACGTATCAACAACAGAGATAAGTGATTTGATGAATGAATTTCAATAGTGTAGTATGATTTTTCAAAGTTCTTTAACTCGGTATTTAGACTATTTATTGTCTTTAGTCTTTTACACTACTCACTATTTACTTTATGTTTTATTTTATAAAACTATTTTGGTTACTTCGCACCAAGATAATATTAATAAGTGAACTAGAATTTAATAGTTGTTGGTACAAGTCTCTATGGGATCAAGACTTGGCTTTCCTTAAGGCCACTATATTGCTTGGCAGATCACGTAGCCTTGAATGTGTACTTGGGAACTGTCAAGTTTTTGTTGCCATTGTCGGGGACCTGTAATTTGGCAACTATTTTAGTTTTGGTTTTACATTGAGATTTCTTTGGTACGTTATGCTTGGTATAGGTTTTGCATTGGCAAGAAATATATTTTCAGGCTAGTAAACTAAAAGGGATAGGGAATGAGTTAAACAAAGTCCTGAGCCTAAGCAACAGTTCCATAGAAAAGGAGAGAAGCAGTCCTTCTCCAATGAATTCCACAAAAAAATGAATATCTGGATAATCTTTCTCTCATGACTGAAGAACAAGCATCTCGCAGGACAATTAGAGAAGTGGCGATCCTACTTCGAATAAATTTGTCCTCCCCTTTTCGAAAACCCACTGCTAGAGGTAATTTTGAGCTGAAACAATATATGGTGCATCTTTTGATCAGCCGTGGATAGTTAATAGGGATTTCACATAAAGATCCACAAGTACACCTCGGAAACTTTCTAGAAACCAATGACACATTTATCTCTACAAGTATGTTAACTAATTATATGAGTTTGACACTATTCCCCTTTTCACTGGTGGGAGTAGCAAAGAAGTGGTTGAATACTGAGCCGACAAATTCAATCACAACATGGGATGACTTAGCCCAAAAGTTCCTCATCTGTTTCTTTCCATCTAGCAACACTAGAGACTTCACAGTGAAATTGTGTACTTCAAATAAAAGCTAAATGAGAATTTATATCATGCTTAGGAGTGGTTCATAGCTCTTCTTCGAGACTGTCCAAACCATCACTAGTCCAATAAGGTATTAACTTATACTTTTATTGAGGAACTTAACCATAACACAAAAAATTTGCTAGATTCAGCTGCAAGTGGTCAAGCTTTCAAACTAACATGTGATGAGTTGTATGCTTTTATGAACCACATTGCTCAAGGGAATCTCGAGTGGCATTCTGACTTAAGGAATTCTACAAAGAAGATTGCAGGTGTGCTAGAGGTGGACCAATTTATTGGTATATCTGCCTAGACTTCTACACTAAAAAATTAGATAAGCAATATAAAGTTGGGGATTACATAGCCTACAACTATAGTTAATGCATTTCAAGAAACTATAGATTGGTGTGAAGTTTGTGGTAACAGTGGCTATTTGGAAGTTATGTGTGCTGTAAATCCTGAGTTAGTGATATATGTGGGCAATGCTCAAAGAAAGAATTATGGGAACACATACAATCTAAAGTGGTGGACTCAACAACTAAATCATCCTTAGAACACCCAACAACAACAGCTTCAGCAATCATAGCTTCAAGGGAATCAGGACAAAAATAGTATTATGAGAGAGATGCCAAAATAGGTGTTAGCTTATAAAAATTAATTAGCAATGGATATAAAGAATTAGTGGGAAGACATGAAAACTTAATAGGTGACTACAAGAAAATTAGAGTTGCAGTTGGGGCAGATACAATAGGCACTAAATACAAAGCATCAAGGTAGTTTACCAGGTGATACTGAAACTCCTATACAAGTCATGGCAATCACTTTGAGGAGTGGTTAAAGAGCCTAATGAAGAACCTCTAAAATCAACTAAGGAGGTATATATAAAGAAAGATCCTAAATGGGTAAACGACAAAGTAGCTTAAAATTTGAGGAAGTCTAAGTACTTGAAAACAAAAGTTGATAAACAGGTGAAGGAGATTCCACTACTACCTTTCCCACAAGTTCTAAGAAAAACAAAGGAGGATGCATTCTTCAAGAAGTTCTTTGAAACGTTCAGAGAACTTCATATTAATTTACCTTTTCTAGATATTTTGTAGTGAATGCCCAAGTATGCTAAGTACTTCAGGGATGTGGTTGCTAATAAATTTAAGTTGCAGGATACTAAGATAGTAGCACTCACTAATGAGTGTAGCTTTGTGGTGACTTAAAAGATGCCCAAAATGCTTAAGGGTCCTGGAAATTTCACTCTCCCCATTCAAATTAGCAACAACGAGGTGGTCCATGCACTCAGTGACTTAGGGGAAAGCATAAACTTGATGCCCCTCTCTTTTTTCAATACTTTGTCCTTATGAAAGCCTAGACTGAGCTCTGTGCTACTGCAGTTGGAAAATAGGACCATAGCCCATCCTAAAGGAGTCATTGAAGATATTCTCATGAAGGTTGGTAAATTTATTATTTCTGCAGACTTTGTTATTTTAGATTTTTAGGTAGATAAATAGGTGCCGATCATCTTAGAATTTCCATTCTTAGTAATGGGAGGAGCTTTGATAGATGTGAGAGAGGGTAGCCTCATAATAAGGTTAGAAGATGAAGAGTCAGTTTTTAAAGTGTACAAATCACCTAACACACTATCCCATTACAAAGACTTGTGCATGATTACTATGATTAAGGGGGATAAGTATGATGTGGTGCAAATGGTTCCACAAAAGACCTCTTAAGACTTTCTCATTGAGAAGCCTAAGCCAAAACCACCTAAGCCCGATATGATATCGATTCATGAGCCTGAAAAGCCTATTTGTGAAAAAGCTATTGACCTTGAGAGATCACACTCAAGAGGTCAGAAACTAATAACAAGACGACCTCTAAGTGTGAGAAAAAAGATGAAGAAAAGTGGATAAGTCGTAGTTGGGTCATGTCGTGACACTAAATTAGGCGCTGCTTGACAGACAACCCAAGTTAAGTAGGTATGTATTATTTTTAGTATCTTATTTTTTTCTTTACATAGTTTTTATTTTGTTAAGTCACAGGATGATGGGAAGTCTAAGTATTGGAAAACCTAAGCTAAGGAGCATGGAGAAGACGAAGTGTGGGGTCCCCAGACCCTCATAATGTTTAAAGATGCTACTAGCTAGCCCTAGAAGCCTCATGGAGTATTTCTATCTCTACCTTTTAAGTATAATTTGGGGACAAAGTAGATTCTTAAGTGTGGGGTTTTGAAATTCCCATTTTTAGGGTAAATTTAATTTTTTTGTGTTAGGAGTAAGTAAAATGTTCTTGTTGGTGCTATATTTCACTGCATGGTGCAAGTGTTTTGTTTGTAAAAGCATGTTGATTGTGTGAAATACTACTTTAGATACACCTAGACTCATGATTTAGATTATTGTTCATGTTTACTTAATGTTAAAGTCGTGTGATTGTTTAGTTAAGAGTCTATGATGATCCTACTTGAGTTGAACATATGACATCTGTGATATGAGGTGTTTGTATATTTCTTATTGCATGTGATGTCTAGAACTTTCCTGGTGTGTGTTCAAATAAAAATAAAGAGTATGGATTTAGGATATGATGTAGGCATTTCTTTGATATCCTTGTTTCATACCCTCTTTTACCCTCTCCCCCCCCCCCCCCCTTGTGCATAATCCTAGTAAGCCCCATTGAGCCTTTAGCCTTTTATTTGGTAGCCTTATCTGTAGCGTTATCCTCTTCTTTGATAGACCTTAATTTTATCCAAATCTCTTAAGCACTTTATTTTAAATTATTTGAGTAAGGAGTTTGAAATTAAAGGAGAAAAAGGTGAAATTGAAGCCCCTAAGTGTTAGATATTGGTGTTTTAAAAAAAAATTATATGTATTGTGGTTGGGAGTTGAGTAATGAAAAGAATAAAAAAATTGGATAAATTGTGAATAGAAAATACTATAACCAGAGTGCATATAAATGAGCTTAATGAGATGGGGCAAAACAAAAAGGAACGGGCTTGACAAAAGTGGTGTAATTTGTTTCTTAGAGGTGAGTTAATTGTATAATGTGATGTATTAAAATTCTTAGGGAAGATAGTCACTATTAAGCAAAATTAGTTCCTACCAGTCCTTTAGCCTACATACAACCCTTAAGAACTTATTTGATCCTAAACTTTATCATTCTGATATTAGTGGATTACTACACTAAGGGAAAGTATATGGTTCATTATGTGTAACTTGTTAATTCCTTAGGAGAGTGAGCACAACTTGATTCCTGTACCCACTGCGTTATAAATTGCATTTATATGAGTAATTATGGGTAACACTTTTGTTGTGAGGGCACATGTTTGATGAATGTGTGTGAGTTGCATGATGTCTTTTATTAAGCAATATGCATGATTTTGCCAACTTGGTGATTCAATTCTTGAGGCTAGGATGTTTTTAAGTAGTGTTCTTGAACTGTCAATTGTGTACACAACATGCTTAGTATAGAAACTTGCATTCTGTGTAGTTATGGTAGTACTAACTTGAGTGTCTTGCATGTAGTGAAAGTGTAGAGTCTCCTCAAGTTATGGTTCTTAAATTAAGGAGTTGTTCAAAGAATAACAAGGCTTTAAGTGTGGTGTGGTGATGTTGGGTGTATTTATGCACTCTAGTGTCATTATACTAGCCTATTTAACCTTATTTTGAGGAAAATTTGTGTGATTTATGTGTTGATGATGATATAAATAAGAATTTACGTGTTCAAGGATGTTATTACAATGTTTAAAAGTGTTTTCAAACATGTTTGGGTTTAAATCGATCATTTAGAGTCTAGATGAGAAAGCTAGTTTTATTAGCTTGAGCTAGGTATTGATCTAGTCTATCGTGATGTATTGTAATGTGTCAGATGAGTTCCCAATGTCATTATTGTGGATTTATGAGAGTAAAAAAAAATTTTATAGTGTGAAAAGTTTGTAAAAAAAATTTTATCGTGTGAAAAGTTTACTTAAAATGAGCCAAGAGTCAACAATAAGTTTAAGCGTAAGTAGTCGAGACTAGTGCTTCGTTTGAGGTTCTAGCTTGTAGTTCTTGACGTGGTGTTATGTTGAACTCTAATACTTGCTGTTTGTTGTTGTAGGATACTTTAGGATTTAATTTTGATTATATTTTTATGTTGAGCAATCTGGAATTGAAGGAAAAATAACACCATAAGGAAAGGATGGACGATGAACAGTTAGACAAAATTTTAGAAGCAAATTCTAGTGTAGGCATGAAGAAATGCCTGCATCGCCCAAGCCATAGTAGTGCACTAGAGCCCATGCATCATTCCTTAGAGTGCTTTAAAATTTCCCATGATACCCCCTATATTCCGGTGCTCAACAGCACGCGATGCCCCTCCATTCTTAACCGTCTAAAAATTGCCCAACTATAAATACACGGCTTTACACACTTTGTACATTATCTTTGGACGTGTTGGAGCTTTGTGAGGGGATGCTAAACACTTTATTTAGGGTTTTTTATTCTTTGAATTTAGTTTTTAATATATTTTATTATGTATTCAATTATTTGTATCATGATTGTGTCAATTAGTGACTAAACGCCCCCTTTTCGGGGTTAAAGCCAAGAACATGACTACTATCGTTTTGAATTGATTTTGTTTGAATTGCTATCATCTTTGGTTATTTGTTTATCCTTGTTTTAATTAATTTAAGGAGAAGATAGCCTTATAACAAATATATTGTTGACATTTTGATCCTGGGAGGAGGAATAGGAAGATTGAACGTGGGGATAAATAAAGTAAGGTTCCTATTGCTTTATTAAATAAGGAATTCGAATTAGCATCTAGGACAGAGATGTACCTAGAAGACATGCTTGGTTCACATTTAGGATGATTGCTTTAAGTACTGAATTGGATTTTTACATTCCTTCTCAATTATGTAGTTATAATGTCCAAGTTAGGTAGACGATTAGAGGTGGGAAACCATGATCATGCAATAAACTCTACGAATCAAAAACCAAGATAAGTGATTTAACGAATGAAGTTCAATAGCATAGTATGATTGTTCAAAGTTCTTTAACCCTGGGCTTTACTCTATTGATTGTATTTAGTCTTTTACTTTATGCATTGTTTACATTACGTTTAGTTTTACAAATGTCCAAACTATTTTTTGTTACATCCCATCAAGTTAATCTTAATAAGGGAACTAGAATTTGATAGTTGTTGGAACAAGTCTCTGTGGGATGGATACTTGGTTTTCTTTAAGGACACCATATTACTTGGTAGACCACATACACTTGCATGTGCACTTGGGAACTGTCACCTATTCTATCTAGCCTCCATTTCCATGAGCCGTTAGTTTGCAAGTCTAATAGTTTACTAGTCATCAAATAAGTAAAAGCTAAAAGTTACCAACACTATTATGTATTCACTCATCAGAAAGCCATCTTCTAGTTAGCCTCCTAAATATATAAGTCATCTATTAAGCCACCACGGCGTCACATACTAGATGTTAACTTAACTACTCATCATGCAATACTAGGTCTATTATCATTGATCATATCACAACCTTAAGGACTAGTTTCCATATTTTAGCTAAGCATGGTCCACCAATTAGTTCACTAGGCTTCTAGCCTACAAGTAATAGTCATTTATTAGAGACAACTTGTTATCACATAAGCCACTTTACTAGGCGAAATTCCATAACATAACCATTTATCAAATTCAAGTAATTTACTAGGTGAGCCCTTGGTCCTACACAAGAATACACATATTAATTAGCCTTAACCCAATACTCGGCATAATCTACTTCTAGTTATTAATTAGAGTTAACAAGGGTCACACCTCTTATCTAGTAATTAATGACAAAGAATGGATAACAATTTACCAAGGAAGACATCATGTCATAAGTACACAAATGGGTTTAGACACACACAGTATAACCTCACATACAACCATACATTCATAAATACTCACCACACATATCATCATCATAACATCTTTACCTTTTTTGGATTCACCGGGCATTATCACATCATCATTACCTCTTCTGGATTCACTGGGCGTCATCATAACATCATTATATCCTCTGGATTCACCGAGCATCATCATAACATCATAATATCCTCCAGATTCACCGGGCATCATCATAACATCATTATATCCTCCGGATTCACTAGGAATCATCATAACAACATTATATCCTCCAGAGTAACCGGGTATAATCATAACATAATTATATCCTCCAGATTCATCGGGCATCATCATAACATCATTATATTCTCTGAATTCACCGAGCATCCTCATAAGATTAACCTATCCTCCAGGGAAATCATATACACTTACATATGTAGTCAAATCAATAAGAAAATATAACCCACAATGATAGAGTATAAGTAATGTAAGGTAACACATACTATCATACTTTACTATTAACCATCACTGCATAATATAAGTAGATGCATAAGCATGAGTATCTAAATTATACACACAATCATCACTTTTCCAAGTTAACATGTTTATTAGCAAGTCAATTATAAGTCAAGTGCATTCTCTCTAGATGACTCTTTTACTCCCACTTTTCACAATACTAACCACAAAGGTCCTTCACATAAACATTAGCTTAATCATTAGGCTTGGGTCATAGTAAGAGTGGTAACATAATTAGAGGTTCACTTGGTGAACTCATCAATAAGCCAAGTGATATCATAACCATAGGGTCAAGTTACAAGACATTCCAAGAATATCCATATCATGACAACAAGATAATAAATCAAGTATACACATTATCGAACCATCGAGCACATGCATAACGAACAACCGGGTTTAACCATTATAACCTCAATAACGTAACTTAGACGTTCTTCAAGTATATAGGTCACTGAAGAATTACATAGTTCATGCTTAAGGTGGGTCAAGTACCACTCCTAAATCCCAATAATGCCAAAGTTCACTTCTACAAGACTAACTTCTACCAAGAATTAGGCTAGGTAATCTAAATCACACCATAAGGGCTTATCAATCCTTAATAAGCCTATAAGTGAAAATCTTCTTCAAGTATCCTTTGTAAGTCACCCCAAATACTAAGGCCAATTCATAACTAGTCATGTCTAGGGCAACATACTTTTAAGGTCAGTCAACAACATCAGTCTTCTCTACTAGAGCAACTAAAGTATTCTCATACAATTCATGAGACTACAAATAGAACTATCCAAGGTTCTAGGCTATAGTCAAGCATCACATTTTAAAAGTTTAATAGCCTACGAGGATCAACTAATCCCAAGTATCATCATTCACCTATTTGTCATCAAAGACCCCACCAAATCTCATAAGATATCATAAATATACTAAAATTAATCTTAATCTAACTACAAGTAAGCCTAACCTACCTTGAGTTCAAGTTGCTCACGAACCAATACACTTTGCCTTCCCTTCTCTTGAAGCTTCTTCCACGAGACAAGTTATCATAACACAATCTAAACATTAATACAAGAATGACAATACCCATTATGGCACCATTGTGTCATGGGTCCAAAATGACACCAAACCCTCAAGTGGGTCCCACCTTCAGAAAATAAGTTTTTGAGACCAACCTATTGCTCAAATATAATTAGGGAGCCATAACCCTAAAGAAATTTGAGAAAATTAATTGCATTTGTGGCTATAATTTAGCCTCAAAGACGTAGGGGTTTTAGGTGTAGAAATCAAGAAATTAACACCAAGCTAGAAGGAATCATACCTTAGATTTGTAGCAAAATTGGTTTTCACAAGTTATTCATGCTCCTAATCAATCCATAAGACTCAATTGTAGGTTTTACACTATATTAGGGTTTAGAGCTCAAAAGGGAGGCACAAAATGGCAAAAATTTTTGGCAAGACAACCTTTAAATATGCTTAGCCTAGGCCTCGGGTAGCATAATCGTGGACCTTGCTTGGCTATGGTTGCGGCACTATATCACACCTCTCCTACCACAGTCATAGTATCTCTCTCTATTCCACGCTATGACTGAAGCTTGGAACTTGGTTTTGGGCTTTGGCCAATGCCTAGAGATGTATTTGGAGACCATTTTGAGCAAATGAGATATGTAACCACATAGATTTTAATGTTCCAAATATGTTGGTAAATTCAAATTTTGCCTTTAAGGTTGTTTTACTGAAGTTTTCACTCGGTAGTAAATTAGAACCAATGAAGACTTCAAATTCGGAAAGTAGTTCTAAAAACCAAATAAACTGCGAGGCAACCAAACTAATAGTTCAAACACGTCACTATTGAGATGGGGAAGTTATGGATATGCTCTATCGGTGAAAATAAGCAAGAATGCAGATAATGACATTAAGGGTCATTACAACATCCACTACTAAGGAACTTTTATCCTCGAAATCTAAAGACGAAGAAGATACCCTAAGTTTTGAACAAATGAGGATACTGGGGCCGTATCTTACTTTTTTTCTCCCAAGTAGCCTCCTCTATTGGGAGATGCCTCCACTGAACCTTAACTACCTAAATCTCTTTAGAATATATTAGCCTTACACCACCAGACAAATAAGCACAGACTCCTCCACAAAGGTCAACTGCTCGTCTAACTGGACCGAGTCCCATATAAGCATATGAGAAGATAAAGAATAATATTTTGCAACATAGAGACATGAAAAACCAGATGAACAATGGCAAAGTCTGAAGGAAAAGCTAATTCATAAGTCACCTTGCCAACTACACAAAGGATAACAAAAGGACCAATATAACGAAGGATAGGCTTACCCTTCCTCACCATAACTCTCATAGGGGAAATATAAAGGAACATACGATCACCAACTCTAAATCTCAAGGCACGAATACCATGATTGGCTTAGGCCTTTTGCCTACTTAGGGGTACTCTCAACCTATCCTGAATTACCCTTAATCTATCCAATGAGTCCTAAAGAAAATTTGAACCACAAGGTCTAACCTTAGAAATCTCAAACAATCCTATAGGAAAATGACATCTTCTACCGTACAAAGCCTTTTAAGCCACCATCTCAATACTTGAATGGTAATTGTTTTTGTAGAAGAACTATGCCAATTCTAAGTGTTGATGCCACTGTCCTCTAAAGTCCATAACACAAGATCGGAGCATATCCTTAGGCACCTGAATAGTCTGCATAAACTAACGATCCATCTATTGATGAAAGGCTATTCTCAAATCCACTCGAGTACCTAACTCCTCCTAAAATTCTCTCTAAAACCACAATACAGAACCACATCCTGATATGATAGACATCAGAACCCATGCAAATGAACCATCTCTTTAACATAAATCTGGGCTAACCTCTCAACACTAAAGGTCATCTGAATAAGAATGAAATGTGCTGACTTGGTCAAACAATACTCAATAACCCAAATACCACTGTGACCATGGAAATTATGAGGCAAACCACAAATGAAGTCCATGGTAACCCTTTCCTATTTCTACTTGAGAATGGGTAGCCTCTAAGTCAAACCGCTTGGATGCTGATGCTCGACCTTAACATATTAACAACATAGATAATGAGCTACGAAGTTTGCCATATCTCTCTTCATACTGTACCACCAATAAAGCTGCCTCAAATCTCTATAGATCTTAGATGTACTAGGATGAATAGAATATCTAGAGCTGTGAGCCTTATGGTGAATCAACTAAATCAAATTATTAAGTTAGGGAACATAAATATGATCTTGAAACCTCTAGATACCCTCAAAATCTATGATGTATCTCCCAGACTCACAACTTATCACCTGATCAAGAAGAAGACATAACTTACTATCCTCAAATTGATAATCCCAAATCTTCTCAAATAAGGAGGACATCACCTTCACACAAGCCAAAATCCTTGTAGGGTCTGAAATATCAAGGTGAACCATCAAATTGGCTAAGGACTGGATATCCTATGCCAAAAGCCTCTGAGAAACTGATATACATGTCAAACTATCCATACTCACCGCCTTGCAGCTCAAGGCATCAACCACCACATTCTCCTTACCTAAATGATACAAGATGAAAATATCATAGTCCATTAAAAACTCCATCCATCTGTGATGGTGAGCATTAAGCTCTCGCTGAGTCATAAGATTCTGAAGACTATGATAATCGGTGAAAATTTAAAAATGTACACCATATAAGTAATGTCTCCAAATCTTAAGCGTGAAAACTACCGCCACCAACTCTAAATCATTAGTAGGGTAATTGCACTCATGCACCATAAGCTGTCTAGAAGCATAGGGAATTACACGACCCTGCTGCATCAAAACACATCCAAAACCAGCACCAGATATATTATAAAATACTATGAATCCTTCCCTTTTAATTGGAAGGGCTAACACCGAGGCTAAAGTGAGGCAATCCTTGAGCATTCCAAAGCTTAACCCACAATTCTTGGACCATCGAAAAGGAACTTCCTTCTCATCCCATCTAGTCATAGGTTCCAATATGGTAACAAAAATCTAAACAAAGCACCTATAATAACCAGCCAAACCAATAAAACTACAAACCTCAGTCGGAGACGTAGCCCTAATATGCCTAGTTGAGCTACTTCGTCTAACATGGCCATTATGGCACCATTGTGTCATGGGGTCAAAATGACACCAAACCCCTAAGTGGATCCCACCTTTGAAAAATAAGTTTTCGAGACCAACCCATTTCTTAACTATCATAAAGAGCTATAACCCTCAAGAAATTTAAGTAAATCAATCCCATTTATTACTACAATTGAGCTTTAAAGACTTAGGGGTTTTGGGTCTAGAAATCAAGAAATTAACACCAAACTAGAATGAATCTTATTTTATATTTGTAGTAAAATTAGTTTTCATAAGTTATTCAAGTTCCTAGTCAACCCACAAGACTTACTTGAAAATTTTACACTCTATTCGGGTTTAGAGCTCAAGAAGGAGGCACAAAATGGCCAAAATTTATGGTAAGAAAACCTTTAAATAGGCTTAGCCCAGGCCTCAGGTAGCGCGATCATGGACCCAACTTGGCCAAGATTACGGTACCATATTTTCACCTCTCCCATCATGGTTACAATAATTTTTTATATGCCAGGCTATTGCTGTTGCTTGGAACTTGATTCTGGGCTTCGACCAATGCCTCAAGATGCATTCGGAGTCTATTTTGACCAAATGAGATATGTAACCACATGATTTTGATCTTTCGGACGTGTTGGAAAAGTTGGATTTTACATTTAAGGTCGTTTACTAAAGTTTTTCCTTAGTGGTTAATTAGAGCCAATGAAGACTTCAAATTAGGAAAGTGGTTCTAAAAACTAAATGAACCGCCAGGTAACCAAACTATCGGTTCCAGTAAGTCACTAATGACTTGGAGTAGTTATGTAGAAGCTTTATAGGCAAAAATAAGAAAGAACACCAAAAATGAACAGAAGGGTCATTACAATAGCTCAATCATCATAATACGCACCTACGAGTTATATAGGTTTAGCTCCCTCTATTAAAAGAGCCCCACCAAGTATTATCCATTCAAACCAGAGATATCGAAGATAACCAGGGAATTCTCGGATCCCACGTCAATTAAATATAAAAATATATCATTAGTTTGAACCATGCAAGCATATCATCAAGACCAAATCTCATGTTGACAAATATAAGTTTCCAGTATAAGTCATCCAATACCCACACTTTTATAGCTTAGCTACATAACCCCCATTAAACCTAATTTAAAATAAGTTTCACATAATACATTTACTAACCACAGAATTATACATTAAGGCACACCATAAGTATCATCATACCATATGTTTGCCAGATTATAACTATGCCATTAAGAATCCATTAACTTAGGGGAATGCCTCGACCCTCTTTAGATTATTAAATCTAGTTGGAGAAATGCCTCGACCTCCTTTAGTACAACAAATAAACCAAGGGAAATTACTCGATCCCAAGGTTTCAATTTCAGTCACAACATGTCCAACAAGACCTTTAAATCCATGTTTAATATTTTAAGCATTTATGCAATGAATAATATAGTTGATCAAGTCAAACAAAGTGACAAATCATATTTCAAAACAAATTACACAAATGGGTTGAGGGTACACAATTTCCAAATCAATTTCAATACAAAAATTATCAAATTGGGAGAATACCTTAACCCCTATTTCTAATTCCTACACCCATGCACTCTATTAGTTTCAAACATGAAAACAAAGCATGAAGAATTGTAATAAAACCTTGGGAAATCAATTCAAGATGTATTTATTCAAACCCCTTAAACCCGTATTCATAAACCATAATTTAATCACATGGGTACAATTATAAACATATGATTTTGATATAATAATAGTTGGTAGAGAGAAAGATGCCTTGGATACACAAGAATTGGAAAGTAATTCGATGTTGGGACCCAAAGGATAAATGTACGATTAAATCCTTAAGTTTTCTTAGGGTTTTGAGTTTGAAATAGTAATTATGGAAATTAATCTCTTAAAACTGGAGGGAATAGGCTATATAATGCATAAGGGTCGTAAATAGGTGAAAGGCCCCAATACCCCTCATCCTAAGTAAATAAAATAAAAATGCATGGATTTTAAATAAGGGCATAACTGTGACCTTATCGCGGAGGGTAACCTCCATGCCACAAACCCTAATGAAAAGATTTTAATCTATGTTGCAAACCTTATCGTGGTCATTATCCTCTATGACATGGGGATATCACGAAGGCTCATTGCCTCAGTGGTCCAAAACCACCTCGAACCCCATCCAAAAATTCTAAAACTCTCCTGAGACACCTCATTCATATGCCTAAACACAATTTAGGTCAAAAATCAATGCTTCTAATATGGTAGGGCCAAAAATAAAATGCTCAAAATTTTGAGAGTGTTACATCTTCCTCCCGAGTGTGATATCGATTTTGTTATTGATCTTGAGTTGGGCATCAAACCTATTTCTATGTCATCTTTCCATATATCTCCTACTAATCTTAAGTAGCTGAATTATTAGCTTTAGGATATTTTAGGTAAGTTTTCATTAGATTGAGTATGTTTTTTAGGGTTCTCCTATCTTGTTTATGAAGAAGAAATATGGTTTCTTGTGTATGTTTATTGACTATAGAACACTTAATAAGGTGACGGTGAAAAATAGGTATCCTATGCCTTACAGTGATTTATTTGACTAGCTTTAGAGAGCCATAATTTTCTCTAAGATTGACATAAGGTTCGATTACCATCACTTGAGAATTCAAGCTGAGGACATCCCAAAGACAGCCTTCATAACTCGTTATGGTCATTATGCATTTTTGGTTGTGTCTTTTGTGTTCACTAAAGTCATAGTAGCATTTATATATTTGATTAACCTTATGTTTAGACCATACTTAGATACCTTCATAATTGTGCTAATCTGTGATATCCTTGTGAATTATAGAAGTAGAGAAAAACATATGCAATATTTAAGGATTTTTCTCTAGACTTTAGGATCATAAGATTTTTTCCAAATTCTCTAAGTGTGAGTTCTAGCTTGAGACAGTGATATTTTGAGGACATATAATATCTAAGGATAGGATTATGGTGGATCCAGCAAAAATTAAGGCTATTTATGATTGGACCAAGCGTATATCTCTATTTGAGATTCATATGTTCATTAGTTTGGCCAGTTACCTTGGGTGGTTCATTGAGCATTTTGCTACTATTGCAGTACTAATGACTAGATTAACCTATAAAAAGGTTCCTTTCTTTGGCACAAAGAGTGTGAGTCGAGCATGTAGAAGCTCAAGGGATTTCTCACTTTATCTCCTATATTGTCTCTTCCTAATAAGTTTAGGGATTCATTATATATTATGATGCTTTAAGTGTTGGCTTAGGTTGTTTGTTGATGCAGTAGGATTGATTAATTAATTTTGTGTTAAGGAAGCTAAAGGTTTACCAACGCAGTTACCCCACTCATGATTTAGAGTTGGTGGCAATGCTTTTCACACTTAAGATTTAGAGGCATTATATTTATGGCGTGAATTATGAGATCTCTATGGATAATCATAATTTTCAATATCTTATGACCTAGAAGGAGCTTAGTTCTAGGTAGAATAGATGGATGGAGTAGCTTAAGGATTATGATATCTTTATTTTATATCATCTATGTAAGTCAAACGTGGTAGTAGATGACTTGACCCAAAAGGTGGTGATTAAGGATAGATTGTCTTCTATCTCAGTTTCTTAAAGTCTATTGATATGGGACATCAAGTAATTAGCTAACTTGATGGTGTGGCTTAATTTGTTTAACCCCTGGAGGATTCTTTCTAGTGTTGAGGTGAGGTCTACCTTATTTGAGAAGATTTGGTATCATCAGTTCAAAGATATGAGACTTTGTATCATCCGTGATTAGGTATTGATTAGCGAGACCTGGAGGGATAACATAGATTCTAAGGATGTTTTGAGATTTGATTATCGTATATTTGTTTTAAAGGTTGGATTCTTGATTCTGTTGATATTGTGTAAGGCTCACAGCTCTAGATACTTTATTTACCCTTTCACAACTAAGATGTATAGACTTTTAAGACAACATTATTAGTGGAGTGGCTTGAAGAGAGGTTCAGTGGACTTTGTAGTTCGTTGCCTATGAGAAATAGTGGCTTATTTAGAGATTGCCTATTCTCGAGTAGAAGTGGGAGTGGATCACCATGGATTTTGTTTGTGGATTTACTCGTACCTTTCATGGTTCCAATGGTATTTGGGTCTTTGTAGATTAATTGACCAAATAGGCATATTTTATTCCAATTCAAATGTCCTTCAATGTTGAGAGGTTAGCCCATATCTATGTTTATGAGACTGTCCATTTGTAAGGAGTGCCTATACATATCATCTATGTTTGGGGCTTACTGTTAATTTCTAGATTTTGGAGAGCTTTTCAAGAGGAGTTTGACACTCAAGTTGAACTTAGCATCGCCCTCCACCCTTAGACTAACGGGCATTTAGAGTGGGCTATTTAGATTCTTGAGGGTATGATCCAATCTTGTGTTATAGATTTTGGACATTAATGAGAGAAACATTTAGCATTGATAGAGTTCACATATAATAATAGCTACCATTTGAGTATTGTGATGGCACCATTTGAAGATGTACATAGTAGGAGTTATCAATGTCTGTTTATATGTTTTGAGATCTCGAAGTTTAGGCCTCATGGTATTAACTTGCTTTAGGAGTTATTGGATAGTGTCAGGGCTTAATCAGGATAGGTTGAGGGTATCTCAGAGTAGGCCAAAATCTTATGCAGATCATAGACTTTATGCCTTGAGATTTGGATTTAGTAATCCGGTATTTCTTTGATTATAGCCCGTGAAAGGCTTGGGAGAAAAGGAAGGCTCAGCCCCATATATATTGCACCTTTTAAGATTCTTTGACAGTTTGAGAGATGGCATATAAGTTAGCCTTACCCCTAAATTTTTTTGTTGTTAATCTAATTTTCCATGTTTCTATGTTGTAGTGGCATATTCCCGATGAGTCTCATATGCTTCAGTGGGACTAGGTTTAGTAGGATAAAAGGTTGACCTACATGGAGGATCTTATGTTCATATTAGCTAGGGATGTCATGCGATTATGATGTAGAGAGATTCTAGTAAGTAAGGTTTAGTGGAAACACCACCCAATAGAGGATGATACTTGGGACATAGAGAAAGAAATACAGGCCGACTATCCTCACCTATTTGAAGCTTTAGGTACATCCTAATCCTTTACTTTTGTGGACAAAAGTTCTTTTAGTAGTAGATATCGTAATAACTCTCAATGTTATTTTTTGCATTTCCACATATTTTTATCCATTTAAAGCTTTGCTATAGTTTCCATAAGTTATTTATGACTTGATGGAGCTGAGAATTTAGATATCCAGTAGTTTGTTTGGTTTTAGAACCAATTCTGTTATTTGAAGTCTTTGCTAGTAAGAATTGGAAACCAAGAAAACCCTATAGATAAACAACCTCATAGGACAATTTTGACATTTCCAAAACTTTTATTATAGGCTAGGAAAACCTTTGGCTCCAACGCCAATCCTTCTAAATTCATTTTGAGCTATTGGCTAGAAATAAAAAATGGCACTTGGATGTGGGACCAATTTTTCATCAAAACGATCTCGGATGGAAATTTCGATTGTGTCGTTGAGTCCGGAATGATAAATTTTGTAGCTTAGCATTGTCCGTTTGTGTTCATCATATTCTAGATTAATACTAAGGGATTGGTGGAGACTTGGAATTTTCCAAGTGCCCAACTTATGGAACACTAAGCTGGTGCATGCACATAAGTGTCATTTTGGTCACATAAGCAGAGCCCATGATTGCGGCTTGCCGGTCGCTTAAGTGACCGGGTTGATAGCTAAGTATTGGATAAGTGATTCCCTATTACATAACCAAGTGCTTCTTAAGCGGCAATTCGGGTTACATATGAGATACGTTCAGAGAACACATGTATCACAAAAGTGGCACTTGACTGCGAAAGCAATGACTGCTTAAGCGGCCCAGTATCTGTTTAAGTGACACCGAGTGCCATTAAATGCCCCAATTAGTCTAAATTTATCCCATTTTTCACAAAAGTACAAAAGTGCATAACCCTAGAAAGTGTGGAAATTTAGGAAAAACATTAATAGGTGATTTTGGGGGGTGTGTGAGCTTGAATTATTCATTTCTTCTCCAAACTCTTGGTAACATTTTATTAATTTCATGATAAATTTCTTAATTATTTCACAAAATCCCTAGATTATTCGTGTTTGATTTTAGCACCATTTATGCTTGGAATTTATGCATTTTGAGGGTACACATTCCTTGAGCATGGAGAAACGTATTGGCAATTTCATAAGTGCAATTTTGCAAGCGATCACCACATGAAAATTTTACGTAATATTGGATCTGAAACATAAAAATGCAATATGGGTACCGTTTTTCCCGTATTAATGATAAATTATCATTTTTATAATGCGGTATCATGTGGAAGCTTCTTGAATGGGAAAATCACCGATTTAGCAGATTTCACTGGGTTTTTCTTCGGTGTCAAGAAGGCTAAGTTTGCTTTCTTTTAGATTGAGCTTATGATAGTATATTTATGATAATTTTCTGGATATGGGATGAAAATTCTATCTTGGAGACGTAATTAGTATAATTTGGATTATTTATCCTATTAAAGAACCGTAAACTAGGCATAATTCACTTAGTTACTCATGTTTCGGGTAGAATTGCTATTTTAGAACCAAGTGTGGTTCATTTAATATATAGAAGTGAATTTATATGTCTTATCCCAGTATAGGGTAGAAATTTTTGTAGAACAAATTTTGGATATTAGAAGTGGGCCCCTCTGGCCCACCTTAGGGAAAGACTATCATTAGCTCCTGCTAGACTTTATAGGTATGTTATTCCCTTTAAATTGTATAATTAGGAGCTTGGATAGGTTGAATACATGATTATTATGCTAGATTAATACTTGGGAGTTGATGCTAGTTTTGGTTTAAGTTTGGAGATTTATTGATTTTATGAGTTTTGGTTCAAGTCCAACAATTGATGATATGAGTTTCGATTCAAGTTAGACAAATGATGATGATGCTATCGAATTTCGATTAGAATCCAAAATATAGATTATTTAGGATATGTTATCGCATGGAAGGATTCACAATTATGAATTTCGAGATACGGTTACATAGGATTTTATTGCTTACTACTCTTTGACTGCACCTCTAGGATTATGGGATCCCACATTGGGTTATTTACTTTTTCGCACTTACAGGCTTATGTGGGCCAGTTTTGTTGAGATAGTTATGTTTTTTTATGTTTTTATTTCAGATGATTTATTTATTCATTTACAACTTTTGGAGCATTATTCTATGTTTGTTCTTTTACCATGAATTACCTTATTTATCTTATATTTTTATTATATTTATATTATGGTTTAGGTTAGTCAACCAATGATGCCTACTTAGTACCCGTACCTTTGGTACTTATACTATACTTCTTTATCATTTTCGGGAAGATCCAACTACTAATGGCCATCGTTGATGCTACAATTATGTTGATTAGAATTTGGAGATAGGGTGAGCTCTTAGAGCTAGAGTTAATCTTTTCTCCTTCTTCTACTTTTTTAGTCCTTTATTATTCGAGATTGATGTATATTTGACTATTGCAATATCTGTACTCTTATGGGTTAGAGGCTCTTGTACCGATACTACTAGGTCGTGGGATGTTATTGTTATCTTTTGCATCTTTCACACTATTACTATTCTTATTATTATTTCATGACTTGTTATTGTAAGTGTTTTACTTGCATAGTTCCGACATTTATGCCATCTTTTGCCAAATTAACCCATTACTTATAGCTTTGGGTTATGGTTCAGCTTACTAACTAGTAGGTTAGAGTAGGAGCCATCAAGACTCGAAAACAGGGTCTTGATAATTCTAGATTCAAGGACGGTATAAAAATTTCCATTTGAGAATGTTTCAATAGGAAGTGGTTCCCACAATTAAGGTGTCGGTTTAGCTGAAATCCACCTAATTATCCAAAATGAGTTCAGAAGTCTTAAAACTTAAACCAAGGGTCCCCCAACCTAAAATTGACATTCTAGAGTTAATGAGATTGTCATGATTGGCATCTGAGACAATTCATATAATGTCTAATCTTGAGACCCTATTCTTAATAGAAAAAGCTCAAAAATGGAAAAATAGCTCTAAAATACTAACAAACTACCTAGTAATCAAAATATCAGTCCCAAAAGTAACAAATAACTTGAGGTAGCTATAGAAAAGTTGAACATAGAAAATGTATGAAAATGCAATGAATGACATGGAGGGTCATTATAATCCTATTTTTCCACATCAATTCATTCTTATGAGTTGAATACCTCTACGACAGAGATAGAGTTTGTATCCAACCCTCAACCCTTAGTTACTTTTAAAATTTTGGTGACGTTTTTAATTTCTCTACCAAATTATCTTAAATTATAGAAATATTCCCTATCTCCCATATAAAATATATTTTAGGATCATGAATTTTTTTCATGTTTATGAACCCATCTCATGATTTTGAAACTATCTCATGAATACTTACAGGTTCACCACATGAATTTTAACATGATATGATAGGAGTTTTTTTTTTTAATCTGAACATGGTATTTTTACATGATTTAGAGTGCAAGGCTCACTAGCATTATTTTCAAATGATTTAGAGCATAAGATACATAAACATGATTTTTTTATGAATTAGAGTGCAAGGACTCTAATTTTTTTTTTGGTGTGTGTATATACACACACACACACAAAATTAGAGCCCTTGCACTCTAATTCATAAAAAAATCATGTTGGTGAATCTTATGCTCTAAATTATTTGAATATATATATATATATATATATATATATATATATATATATATGATTTTTATGAATAATTTTGAGTATCTTATATATGTTTTCATTGTAATTTATTTTTAATTTAGATGTTTTGCATTATATATATGCCATTTTACTGTTTTACGTGGTAATCTCATGATTTACTTTTTACTTTTGAAAGAATTGTCCTTTTCAAAACCATCTCCCAATAGGGCTAGAGGTTTGACAGTATGCACTCACATAGTGTTACGTTAGTTTTTATGAAACTCTGAAGAAGAAAAACTTATTTTCAAGAAATATTATATTTGTACAAGATCGCTATTTCAAAAACCTTTACAAGTCTTATAACTTGTTTCCTTATGTTCCAAATATTCAATTCACCTTATGTTTCAACTATTCAATTTTACACTTGTTTCAGATTTTCAGCATACAGAATAGTTTATTTTTACAACTAACCATATATTTCATATGTTCAAACAATAATGTATTTTTAGCTCCACATATCTCATGATTTTATTTTACCACCAGTTTTACATCTATGTTGTTCAGTTATATTAGAAATTACTCCTACATATATGTAACACCCCGTATTTAAGTACGTGTATTGGCGTATTCAAGTATGTGTATTAGTCTTATTTATATGGAATTAATTTTTTTATATTATTTATACTGGAATTTTCCCGTCGATGGTTCCATGCGAAGGTTATTGAATAATCTTTCCAACGATATAAAGATTTCTAAAAACGGATAGGTTTCGTATATAATCGAGAACATTCGAAACTATAAAATGGTGGCCGGGATATTTGGGAATAGTAAATGTGCGGGAAAATTTCCTGTGCACAAACTACTGAAGCCAGCTGAATTTTTGGGTCAACTTCGAATGATCATAACTCCCTTAATATAATGAACTGGGAGAGCTGCGACCAATGAAAAGAAATATCTTTGAGTATTCTTTCCAATGCAATTGGTTTCATTGAAATCCAACGTCTGAGTAAGGAGTTATACTCATTTTACTTCAGCCTATCAAAACAGATTTTTATGGTTAACTTCAAACAACCATAACTCCTTGTACAGGACGAACTGGGTGGCCTACTTTATATGAAATGAAATCCCTTTGAATTATCCTTCCAACAATACCAATTTCACCCAATTCCAATAACGGAATAAAGAGTTATGGTCGATCTACTTTAGCTTATCAAAACAGTCCATCAAAGGACAGATTTGATATTATTTAAATTTTAAAGGCATTTTGGTCATTTCCTATTATATTATGA
>NC_061113.1:76834858-76960234 GCF_002878395.1 Capsicum annuum
GGCCTACTTTATATGAAATGAAATCCCTTTGAATTATCCTTCCAACAATACCAATTTCACCCAATTCCAATAACGGAATAAAGAGTTATGGTCGATCTACTTTAGCTTATCAAAACAGTCCATCAAAGGACAGATTTGATATTATTTAAATTTTAAAGGCATTTTGGTCATTTCCTATTATATTATGGATGGGAATATGTGTATATATACATTTATATGAGTTCAAAAACTCATTTTCATCATCAATCATTGATAAAGAACAAACCCTAGACAAATTTGACCTTGAAATTACTTTTGACTCAACCGTAGAAATTCTAAAGTAATCTGATAACTGCGTTTGTCATCTCGAGGGCTTCGAACGACACCTATTATTTGTGAAAATAGGATTGCATAATCAAGAAGTGAATTCTAAGATATGAAGATTGTTTGTCTTTGTTCTTTTCCATATGTATATGTGTGATTGAGGATTATATGTATTGGTTGTTATTGAAAGGTGATGAAAATAGGGTTATGGACTATTTTGCATGGTTTGGTTGTATTGAATTGTGGAAGGTGGATATGGTAATTGAGCTATGGAAGGTGGATATGGTGATATACTATTGAATTGATGATTATTTATGTCTATGGCTCAATTTGGTTTAATGGATTGGTTGGAAGGATAAATGAATCCAAACTTGATATTGAAGGATGTTGTATGAATATACATGGCATGTGAATGTAATTGGAGTATAAGAGGGTTAAAGTGACACCCTTTATGGTGTAATTAAGGCTTAATACTTAACCACTAGTTTGGTAAATTCAAATAATTGAATTGTGATGTTTGATCGCTAATACTAGATTGCTATATATGTTCATTGTAGATAAGTAATCCGGAAAGACGGGAAGTCCATTTGGGACAAGTATTGAAGGTTGACAGTCAGGTATGTAAAGCATACTCTATACCATATCTTTGGCATGAAAGTGAACAATTGTTCTATTAAGAAAGTTTCCAAAGTTATTCAACAACATGTGATCCATAATGGTTTTGTATGATGTCCTACGTTACCAATGAACTTGTTTCCACCCTACAAGATGTCAAGACATTCCAATACTTACTTGTCTTCCAAATTTTACATGTTTATTGCACTAATGAATGTCAGAAGGTATCCGGTTACTCAAACAAGATCCATGTGCTATTAATGACTCCAAAATGTTTCATTGATATACCAATAAGTTCCTACTTCATTGTTATGGCATTGATGACTCCTAAACACTTCATTGATAAGCCAATGAGTTCTTACTTCATTTTTATTGCATTGATGGTCTATTTATATGTCTCTTATTAATGTATCATTGTTTCAAAGTATCAAAAATGTGGTGGCAACCGAAATAACAATCTCAAAGATTAATTGAACTAAGTGATAGAAGTTCTCTCTTATCGGGTGGTATCCTAGGGACATAAGTCTATTATGGGTCGATCCCTATTTATGTGTTTATGAGTGGTATCCCAAGGGCATAAGCCTATCATGGGTCAATCCCAGTTGATATGTACTGGAGGTAGCCTAATAGTCATAGTACAGTATACTAATGATTACAAAGATGATAAGAACAAAGGTAAAGTGATTGAATAAATACAATGTACAGGTTGTCACAAGTTCTAGTAAGTGTGGTCCACTCTTATTATGATTTATTCACTTGTTTCTGATTTCTATTGAGCTCCTATATCATATGTGATTATCTAAAGCTTTACATACTCAGTACATATTTCGTACTGACGTCCCCCACGAGGGACCTGTATTTCATGCTGCAGGCACAGGTATCTCAGCTCATACACCGTACAAGTAGGAGCCAGGATATCCAACTGCTTTTGGTGAGCTCCAGTTTTCTTCAGGGCTTTCCGTGTCATATCCAGTCACTTTTGGTATTGTATAGAAGTTAGTTATATGGAGTGGTGTGTTCCGACCTTAGTTAAACTCTGTGTATTATCTAGAAGCTTTGTATACCTAATGTACAGTCAAGGTGGTGTTTTGTTAATAGACATGATGGCTCCAAAGGCCAAGTTTATATATACATATATATGTGTGCTCGAGCTAATACAGGTGATTATTTCCTTTTATATGTGACATAATGCTGTCTGAATTTTGGGTTGTCATAGAGGTATGCATGGGAAGTATAAGGTTATGAGCTGGTTCTCCCGGGCCTCCTCGGTTACGGGTGCCAGTCCGTCCCAATAGGATTTGAGGTGTGACAAAAGTGGTATCAGAGAAGTTCGTCCTAGTGAGTCTACAAAGCCATGTCTACGTAGAGTCTTGTTTATCGGTGTGTCGTGCACCACATCTATAAATAGGAGGCTATAGACATTTAGAAATTGTTTCTTTTCTTTATGTCTTAGATCGTGCGATAGAGCCTATATTGTATATGAAGTCATAGTTAACCACTGAATCTGTTTGTTTATCTTATTATAGTAATGATGCCAGTTATCAGAAGCAACAATACCGATAAGAAAGTAGATGTGGCTGCCGGAGAGAGGACTAGTAAGTCACCCACCATACCAGCTAATTAAAGTGAGGCTCCAGCTGAGCATCCATTAAAAACTTCTTCCACTCCAAAAAAAATAAGGGGGAGGAGAACTATATCCCCAGAGCCACCTATTAATGTTGTTGATCAAGATCTTAGAAATGCAGTGCAACTTTTGACTCGTATAGTTGTTGGGCAAGTTCAAGGGCAAGTCATTCCTACCACGGGTCCTAGAGGTACAGATAGGGTGGATAGCCTTCGAATACAGGATTTTCTTAAATGGATCCTCCCACTTTTACTGGATCAGATCTCAATGAGGACCCACAGGACTTTATTGATCAAATTCAAAGGGCCTTAGATGTTATGCATGTAACGGGTAGAGAGACAGTGGAGTTAGCGGCGTATAGATTTAAAGGGGATGCTATATATTGGTATAAGGACTGGAAAATATCTAGGGGTATTGATGCATCCCCAACTACTTAGAAAGAGTTCAAAGAGGCATTTCTTGATCATTATCTTCCATTCGAGATTCGTCAGGCCCGTGCAGATCAGTTTTTAAATCTTCGTCAGGGGAATATGAGCGTGAGGGAGTACAATCTCCAATTTAATTCCTTGTCGAGATATGCTCCTAATGTTGTAGCTACTATGGATGATAGAGTTCATCAATATATGGATAGGCTGGATCCATATCTGGTTAGAGATTATACTATTGTTGCTTTGAACAAAGATATAGACATAGCGAGGATCCAAGCTTTTGCACAGAAAATGGAAGATCAGAGGCAGAGAAGAAGAACACAGGAATTAGAAAGAGGATATTCCAAGAGGGCCAGATCTACAGGACAGTTCATGGCATCCTAAGGATGGTTCAGACCATAGTTTTCTGCTAGACTACCTGGGCCATTATCTTCTTATTCTGTAGCTAACGCCCTACCATAGTTCCAAGGGTCCAGAGGAAATCAATTTAGGCACAGAAGTGAGAGTTAGAGTTCACAGACAGTGGGGTACCAAGGGCAAGGGAATATGAGCCAATCGAGACCTCCTCGAGAGCCATGCAATAAATGTGAAAGGTATCATTTGGGCGCATGTCGGATGGGGACCAATGTTTGCTTTTGGTGCGGTATGTCGGGGCAAATGATGAGAGAATGCCCACGAAAGGGCATAGGGGGTATGGCACGACCTACGGGGTCATTTGTTGCATCATCATCATCAATGCCTTATTTAGGAAGGGGTACACAACCAATGGGTCGTGTTAGAGGTGATAGAGAAGCCACGAGTTCTAGCGAGGCTCAAAATCATACGAATGCTCTAGCAGATAGACAGAATTTAGAGGCTTCCCCAGATATGGTTACGGGTACGCTGTCTATCTTTTCATTCGATTTATATGCCTTAATTGATCCTGATTCTACATTATATTATGTTACTCCATCGGTTGCTGGAAGGTTTGAAAGAATACCCAAACTGTTAGTTAAGCCATTTGAAGTGTCCACACCGGTTAGGGAATCTATTATAGCTAGAAGGGTTTACCGAAACTGCATAGCAACTGTTTGTGGTCGTGATACGATGGCTGATCTTGTGGAGTTAGAAATGGTTGATTTTGATGTTATAATGGGTATGTACTGGTTGGCATCTTGTTATGCCACAATTGATTGCTGCACGAAAAAGGTATATTTCCATTTTCCAAATGAATCAGTCCTTGAATGGAAAGGTGAAATTGACGCGCCAAGAGATAAATTTATTTCTTTTTTTAAGGAAAGAAGAATGATTTCCAAGGGATACATCTATCATTTAGTTAGAGTAAGGAATACAGAAGCGGAGCCACCAACTCTTCACGCTGTTTTGGTTGTAAACGAATTTTTTGATGTATTTCCTGAAGATCTTCCAGGTTTGCCTCCTGGACGAGAAGTAGAGTTTGGTATTGATGTAATACCAGGCACCCAACCAATCTCCATTCCTCTGTATAGAATGGACCCAGCAAAATTATGAGAATTGAAAGAGCAATTAAAATATTTGCTAGAAAAGGGATTCATAAGGCCTAGTATGAACCCCTGGGGAGCACCGGTGTTATTTGTGCACAAAAAGGATGGCTCGCTGAGGATGTGTATTAATTATCGGCAATTGAATAAGGTGACTATTAAGAATAAATATCCCTTCCCAAGAATTGAGGATTTATTTGATCAGTTACAGGGTGCCAAGTGCTTTTCTAAGAATGATTTGAGGTCAGGTTACCACCAAGTGAGGGTTAAAGAGAAGGATATACCCAAGACAGCTTTCCGAACACGGTATGGTCATTATGAGTTTCTACTTATGTCATTTGGGCTAACAAATGCACCCGTAACTTTTATGGATTTGATGAATAGGGTGTTTAAGCCATTCCTGGATGTATTTGTGATAGTATTTATAGATGATATTCTAGTTTATTCTAGATCAGAAGAGGACCATGCCAATCACTTACGACAGGCATTGCAGACTCTTCGTGATTGTAAGCTTTATGCAAAGTTCTCAAAATGTGAGTTTTGGTTAAAGTCGGTGGCATTTTTGGGTCATATTATATCTAGTAAAGGGATAAAGGTTGATGCTCAAAAGATAGAAGCTGTGAAGAACTAGCCAAGTCCCACAATGCCTATGGAGATTCATAGTTTTCTCGGGTTGGCCGGTTATTATAGAAGGTTTGTTAAAGGTTTTTCTTCCATTTCAGCACGCTTAACCAAGCTAACCCATAAAGCATCCAAATTCCAATGGAATGATGCCTGTGAGAAGAGTTTTTAAGATTTAAAGAACAAGTTGATTTCTACGCCCGTGTTGGTACTTCTAGAAGGCACCGAAAGGTATACAGTGTATTGTGATGCTTCCAGAATTGGTTTAGGATGTGTATTGATGCAGCATGGTAAGGCAATAGCATATGCTTCTAGACAATTGTGGCCACATGAGAAAAATTATCCTACACATGATCTTGATCTAGCAGCAGTTATTTCTACTTTAAAGATATGGCGCCATTACTTATATGGGGTTCATGTTGATATATATACTGACCATAAGAGCTTGCAATATATTTTTAATCAGAAGGATCTAAATTTAAGGCAATGAGATGGCTTGAACTATTAAAGGACTACGATGTTGATATCTTGTACCATCCAGGGAAAGCAAATGTGGTAGCTGATGCGTTAAGTCGTAAGGATATAATGGCACCTATAGAAAGGCAAGGGATGATTAAAGATCTTCACTAGTTAGCTAGTTTGGGAGTTCACCTTATTGAAACTCTGGATAAAGAGCTTATCGTACATAATGTTGCGGAATCTTCATTAGTAGCTGAAGTGAAAGAGAAGCAATATGCAGATCCTATTTTATTACAGCTTAAGAAGAACGTTCAGAGTGGTGTGACCAAGGCATTTGAGCTTACGCGAGAAGGAGTACTTCAATGCCAAAACCGATTGTGTGTGCTGGATATAGATGGGCTAAGAAAGAAGATTATGATAGAGGCGCATTGTTCAAGGTATTCCATTCATCCAGGATCAACCAAAATATATCAAGATTTGAAAGATATGTATTGGTGGAATGGCATGAAGAAGAGCATTGCAGAATTTGTAGCTGAATGTCCAAATTTTCAAAAAGTTAAAGTTGAGCACCAAAAACTCGGAGGTTATATGCAATGAATTGATCTTCCGAGCTGAAAGTGGACATGATCAACATGGATTTCGTTATTGGTTTGCCTCGTACATCCCAGAAGTTTGATTCTATATTGGTGATGTTGATAGGCTTACCAAATCTGCACATTTCCTACCAGTTAGGACCACTTACACAGTTGAAGAGTATGTGAAGTTGTACATTAAAAAGATAGTCCGATTATATGGAGTGCCAATCTCTATTATATCAGATTGGGGAACCCAATTTACCGCAAACTTTTGGAAGTATTTTCAGAGATATTTGGGGACAAATGAAGTTAAGTACAGCTTTTCACCCTCAAATAGATGGACAAGCATAACGTACCATCCAAACACTTGAAGATATGCTACGATCTTGTGTAATAGATTTTAAGGCAACTGGGATGATCATTTACCTCTTATTGAGTTTGCCTACAATAATAGCTATCATTCAAGTATCAAAATGGCACCATATCAAGCTTTATATGGAAAGAAGTGTAGATCACCAATAGGATGGTTCGAAGTGGGTGAAACTCTTTTGTTCGGATCGGATCTTGTTTATCAAGCCATAGAGTAGGTTAAAGTAATTCAGCAATGACTGAAAACAACCCAAAGTCGACACAAGTCATATGCGAATAGTAGAAGGAGAGGGCTAGATTTTTCTATAGGTGATTGGATATTTTTGAAGGTATCACCAATAAAAGGGGTAATGAGATTTGGCAAGAAAGGTAAGTTGAGTCCACGTTATATAGGCTCGTATAAGATCACTCGAAGGTTTAGACAAGTTGCATATGAATTAGAGCTACCCCAAGAGCTCTCATCGGTACATGCAGTATTTCATGTGCAATGCTTCGAAAGTGCATTGGGGATCCATCATATATCACTTCTACTGAGGATATGCAAGTCGCGGAAGATCTTACCTATGAGGAAGTGCCTATTGCTATTCTACATCGCCAAGTTAAGAAGATGACAAATAAAGAGATAGCATCTGTGAAAGTACGTTGGAAAAATCATCAAAGGGAAGAGATAACATGGGAACCTGAGGAAGCAATGAAATCTAAGTACCCTCATTTGTTCAAAGATGAAGAGGAAGTTCAATAAACGGAGTTGGAACATTAACAAGTAAGTTTTTTTTATATATATGCATAGTATTTATGTGATGATGTGAATGTTAATGATGGACTTGAACTTGTTTCAGTTGAATAACTACGCTAACGTTCGAGGACGAATGTCCTAAAGGGGGGAAGGATGTAACACCCCATATTCAAGTACGTGTATCGGCGTATTAAAGTATGTGTATTGGTCTTATTTATATGGAATTAATTTTTTTATTTTATTTATACCGGAATTCACCCATCGATGGTTCCATGCGAAGGTTATTGAATAAGCTTTCTAATGATATAAAGATTTCCAAAAATGGATAGGTTTTGGATATAATCGAGCACGTTCGAAACTATAAAATGGTGGCTGAGATATTTGGGAATAGTAAATGTGCAGGAAAATTTCCTGCACACAAACTACTGAGGCCAGCCGAATATTTGGGTCAACTTTAAACAATCATAACTCACTTAATATAATGAACTGGGAGAGTTGCGACCTATGAAAATAAATATACTTGAGTCTTATTTCCAATTAAATTGGTTTCATCCAAATATAACATCTGACTAAGGAGTTATACTCGTTTTACTTCAGCCTATCAAAACAGATTTTTAGGGTCAACTTCAAATGACCATAACTCCTTGTACAGGACGAACTGGGTGGCCTACTTTATATGAAATGAAATCCCTTTGAATTATCATTCCAAAGATACCAATTTCACTCAAATAAAATATTGGAACAAAGAGTTATGGTCGATATACTTTAGCTTATCAAAACAGTCCATCAAAGGATAGATTTGACATTATTTAAATTTTAAAGGCATTTTGGTCATTTCCTATTATATTATGGACGGGAATATGTGTATATATACATGTATACAATTTCAAAAACTCATTTTCATCATCAATCATTGAGAAAGAACAAACCCTAGCCAAATTTGACCTTAAAATTACTTTTGATTCAACCGTAGAAATTCTAAAGTAATCCGATAACTGCATTTGTCATCTCGAGAGCTTCGAACGGCACCTATTATTTGTGAAAATAGGATTTCATTATCAAGAGGTGAATTCTACGATATGAATATTGTTTTCCTTTGTTATTTTCCATATGTATATGTGTGATAGAGGATTATATGTATTGGTTGTTATTGAAAGGTGATGAAAATAGGGTTATGGACTATTTTGCATGGTTTGGTTGTATTGAATTGTGGAAGGTGGATATGGTAATTGAGTTATGGAAGGTGGATATGGTGATATACTATTTAATTGATGATTATTTATGTCTATGGCTCAATTTGGTTTAATGGATTGGTTGGAAGGATAAATGAATCCAAACTTGATATTGGAGTATGTTGTATGAATATACATGGCATGTGAATGTAATTGGAGTATAAGAGGGTTAAAGTGACACCCTTTATGGTGTAATTAAGGCTTACTACTTAACCACTAGTTTGGTGAATTCAAATAATTGAATTGTGATGTTTAGTAGCTAATACTAGATTGCTATTTATGTTCATTGTAGATAAGTAATCGGAAAAGACGGGAAGTCCATTTGGGACTAGTATTGAAGGTTGACAGTCAAGTATGTAAAGCATACTCTATACCATATCTTTGGAATAAAAGTGAACAATTGTTCTATTAAGAAAGTTTCCAAAGTTATTCAATAACATGTGATCCATAATGGTTTTGTATGATGTCCTATGCTACAAATGAACTTGTTTCCACCCTACAAGATGTCAAGACATTCCAATACTTACTTGTCTTCCAAATTTTACATGTTTATTGCACTAATGAATGTCAGAAGGTATCCGGTTACTCAAACAAGATCCATGTGCTATTAATGACTCCAAAACGTTTGATTGATATACCAATAAGTTCCTACTTCATTGTTATGGCATTGATGACTCCTAAACACTTCATTGATGTGCCAATGAGTTCTTAGTTCATTGTTATTGCATTGATTGTCTATTTATATGTCTCTTATTGATATATCATTGTTTCAAAGTATTAAAAATGCGGTGGCGACCAAAATAACAATCTCAAAGATTAATTGAACTAAGTGATGGAAGTTCTCTCTTATCGGGTGGTATCCTAGGGGCATAAGTCTATCATGGGTCGATCCCTATTCATGTGTTTATGGGTGGTATCCCAAGGGCATAAGCCTATCATGGGTCAATCCCAGTTGATATGTACTGAAGGCAGCCTAATGGTCATAGTACAGTATACTAATGATTACAAAAATGATAAGAACGAAGGTAAAGTTATTGAATAAATACAATGTACAGGTTATCACAAGTTCTAGTAACTGTGGTCCACTCCTATTACGATTTATTCACTTGTTTCTGATTTCTATTGAGCTCCTATATCATATGTGATTATCTACAGCTTTACATACTCAGTACATATTTCGTACTAACGTCCCCCATGAGGGACCTGCATTTCATGCTACAGGCACAGGTACCTCAGCTCATACACCGTACAAGTAGGAGCCAGGATATCCAGCTGCTTTTGGTGAGCTCCAGTTTTCTTCGGGGCTTTCCGTGTCATATCCAGTCACTTTTGGTCTTGTATAGAAGTTCGTTATATGGCGGGGTGTGTCCCGACCTTAGTTAAACTCTGTGTATTGTCTAGAGGCTTTGTAGACCTAATGTACAGTCAATGTGGTGTTTTGTTAATAGACGTGATGGCTCCAAAGGCCAAGTATTTTATATACATATATATGTGTGCTCGAGCTTATACAGGTGATTATTTCCTTTTATATGCGACATGATGCTGTCCGAATTTTGGGTTGTCATAGAGGTATGCATGGGAAGTATAAGGTTATGAGCTGGTTCTCCCGAGCCTCCTCTGTTACGGGTGCCAGTCCGTCTCAATAGGATTTGAGGCGTGACAGTATATCATGATTTCATTAATCAATTTTACACACAATACATTCTACGCACTTACACCATTTTTTGTCGCATCAATTTATGTTATAGATTTAGGTGCCCAAGCTTGCGATGAGTTGTATTGTTAAGTTCCTCGCTTTTAGCGTGAGCCCTTCCTACTTCCAAAGGGCTTAATCTATGTAAGATGCTACATTTTTAGTTAAATAAAGGTATGTCAGGAGTTTTGTCTAGGTAGATACTTTCCTCGAATTTTATTGGCTTCATAGACATTCAGTAGATATGTTCATGTTATTTTAGTTTTGACCTTCATGTCACTATGTTTATGTAATTGTAAATTTTCAAATAAATAAATAAAACATTATTTACAAAATCTCTCTCTCATGATCTTACTTATATCTTCCAAATATGTTAGCTTAATGCTCATATGACATAGCACGAATGGGGGTGCTCGAGCCATCAATTGCATTAAGTGTAGGCCATGCTCAAGGTGTAGGCTCGAGGCATGATATACACCTACCATAACCTAACTATGGTTGATAAGCCAGCTATCAGAAGGACAGCATGACTTAAAAATACAATAAAATTTAGGATTCAACAAAAATATCTCAAAATACCCTCTAATTACTAATAAATAGAGAACAAAGCATACACAACCTTTTTATGACTCAACTGTCACGGGTACAAGAGCAACCTCTAACATAAATATCCAAATTTTAATACATAGTTGTATATGAAGTAAATAAGACTTGAATTAAACATAGTGGAAGCTAGGAAATATTTTAACATAAGAGGTCAATGTAGATTCAAATCAGCAACATTTTATGATTAAAAGCCTCACTGATAATAAGTACTACGATCTGCACCAGAAAGTGTCATGACCCATAAAAGTCATGATGGCACCTACTCATCCCAATCCTAGGTAGGTAAGCCCAATACCAAAAGAGATAAGATACTGAAAAGAAATAATGATACCCAAATACAAGATTTTATAATAAAGTCAGGTCATATATATAGATAGAACAAATCTAAAACTGAAATAAACACTACTCTGATAAAAAATCTAGTGTCATGAATAAAGAGCACTAATATTAATAAAGAATATGGAATTACACATCATTGTCTCTAAATAATAATGTAAAGACATGGTAGATAGGATTTTGGAATCAAGCCCAAGACGAGGAGCTTCAAGTACTCCGAATTAATCATTACATTGCATGATCTCAAGCTACAAAGTTCGCACTCAAATTGGAATCTACACCAAAAGCACATAGAATATAGGAGTGAGTATGGTCTAGTTGTACTCAATAGGCTTCTTAGACTGCTCGAGAAAAGTGGAAAACTAAATTAAAAAAATAAGCACGCTTCCACCCACATACAGAAAAGTTCCTAATGGTGGCTCAAATCGTATCTCCTAATAGTAAAAATACTACAAGTATAATAATAGTATTAGAATAACTACTCACGAATATATAAAGGAAGGCTAAATACATGATATCAAACACATAAATGAAATACAAGTGATGGAATGCAATCTAATGCAAAGGGATGATAAGATGTAATCCATTGCATTGCAACTTTTATACACATTCTGAGCTAAAGGTTTTAATATAGGACCCATAGGGGGCACACAACCCATATACTATCACCATCTTAGAGCTTAATTAACCTTATTGGGCCATCACCCAATTAATGGTTTTATAAAGTGTTTTATTTCTTTCAAAAATAAGTGCTTCTCAATGGTACTAGTTTTCATAAATTTGGATGAATGAAATGAGGATGCATGCTCACAACCAAATCAATATCATATAATGAATCAACTCAATAATGGTATAAATGGGCTTAAATCTACTCAAGTGTCAATAGATCATGATATAAACCATTGCATGACACTACAAAAATAAAGAGTCATTTAAGACATTAAATATCAATTCAAGCCCCTTTCTCGGGTATCACGATAATGATAATGGAAAATAATGCTCAAACAAGACGAATAATATCAATTAAAACACCCACTTGGGTATTATGGTAATAATAAAGGCAAATAATACTCAAATAAGTCCAACACCAGCCCCCATATGAGCATCATAATAATGATAATCTATCAAGTCAATAATAATTTTCACATAAGCCCCCATATGGGTAACTCAATAAAATAATGATCTCCAAAGGAATTAAGCCTTAAACTACCTTGAAAGCTAAAAACATAACCTCGATCAATTCAACTAGGATCTTTTCTTTTTGTGCTAGCTAGAAAAAAATTAAATCTATCAAGAATATAATCTACACATAAAAAAGAGTCCAACAATACCCATATTAGCTACTTTCATTTTGGGTCCAAAAATATTTTTAAAATCAACCTCGAAGGAAAAAGGGTAAAGCCCAAATTTTACTTAAGAATCATGTTCCCATACTCTAAAGGTAATAAATAGGAATTTTTTTTTAAAATAAGTTGAAATCGATCTTGGTGTCAAAGAAAAACCCTTTTCTCTCTTTACTAGGTGAAACCCTAAAAATCCAAGTATAAAATCCATGTTTTGAAGGTAATATAGTGAAATAATCAATGAATAAAGATAGAAATTATGTTTAGAAGATCATCCAAGAATAATTTGATGAAAAATCATGTCTAAAATCACCAAAATTGAGAACTTAAAACTTGAAAATAGAATAAAAGTATAAAAGAAAAGAAAAAGATATTTTATACTAGTGGTGCTACCTAGGCGGTAAAATGGATGACTAAGAGATGTTGCTTGAGCGGCTAGAAAAATGCTAAGGCGATAGGCACTTGCCATGAAGACTATCGCTTAAACGACTATTTAGCCACTAATGGGCCTTGATAAGGCGACCCACACATGTATTAGGAGATGTTATTGGAAGTTTGGGCTTCAGCTAAGGTGGTCTTTAGTCCACCTAGGCGATATTGCTAAGGCGACCAAATGATTGCTGGTGCGGTTGACCTAGACCCAAACTTAGCTTAAACATTACCAAGGGAAAATGACTCCAAATAGGCCCTCAATATTTGATTGATCCACGTATGAATAGTCCAATAGTTCTACTAGGCTAAATTTGATGTTCCAGAATCAATGGAACTATCAGATTAACCAAATGAGGTCGTTATAAAAAATTAACCCTTGGGACCCCTTTTAAGCTAATTTATGTAGTTTCTTATCTAAGAGGTCAAAACTCTAAATTAAGGTTCATAACCCAAACCAACCGAAATACTAACTCAAACTTGACATTTTAGATCTAATGGAACAAATGGAATAACCATGCAATGCTCGAATCATAAAATGTTGACCAAACTCAAACTAATAACTTTTATGGCTAATCAAACTATCAAACTCACTCAAACCTCTCCTGAATGCTTTGGAGACTATGCTAACCATCTTTACAACGCATATAAATAGCATGTAGGAACACGAGGAAGGGAAAAATAGACAAAATACAACAATCACTAAAAATCACAACCAATGTTGTTACATTATCCACTACTAAAATAACTGTTCATCCTTGAAAAAAAAAAGCAAAATATGTACTTGAAGTGGTAGAAAGTTGGAGGTATATACCCCACATATCAAACTCAACCTCCTATTTAGCCTCCTCAATCAATCAGTGCTTCCACTGCTTACACATAATCAATATGCTTAGACTTTAAATTCTTGGCTTGTCAATATAGGATAGCAATGGGATCATTCTCATAGGAAAAATCATGACCTAGTTCAGTTGAATCCCATCGGATCACATGAGTATCATTTGGACTGTATCTCTTCAACATAGAAACATGAAATATTAGATTAACAACTGACAGATATGGAGGAAAAACTAGCCTATATTCCACATCACTAAACTCCTCTAAAGTCTTCAAAGGCTTAATAAATCTCATAATAAGCTTTCTATTATTCTCATACCTCATCATACCCTTCTGGGGTAATACCTTCAACAAAACCCATTTACTAAGAATGCATGCTACATCATGAGCTCGATAGTCAATGTAACTCTTTGGCCTACTCTGCGTAGATATAAGCCTCTGCTATATTAGCCTCACATAATCCATTGAGTTTCTCAACAAATTAATGCCCCAAGGTCTAACATCAAATGAATTAAACCATCCAATGAGGGATCTACACATCATCCCATCCAAAGAATAAAAATGTGCCACTCGAATGATGAAATATTAACTATTGTTATATGGAAACTCTGTTACGGGTAAGAACTAGTCCCAATGAACACAAAAATCCATCACATATGTGTAAAAAATATAATTTAACACTTGAATAGTCTGCTTTCACTGGCCATTTGTCTGAGGGTGAAAAGCTATGATCATATCAAGCTGAGTACCATACTCACTCTGTATTGAACTATAAAAATTTGAGGTAAATTTAGTATCTATCATAAATAAAGAAGATATATACACCATGCAACCAAATGATCTCTTAATGTTAATCTTGTCTAACTTTTCTGCATTATGATTTGCCTTCACATGTATCAAAATGTGCTAGTTTAGTCAACCTATCCACAGTCAGCCAAATAGAACAAACTTCCCCAAAGTTGAGGGTAGGCAAACAACATATGTATCCTCTGTATAGTTCTACTTGGTTATTGATGCTCATACTTTACTTGCTAACAATTCAATTGGCCGTAAACATCATAACAACATTATTCATTCCTCACCACCAATAGTGTTTCTTAAAGTCATGGTACATCTTAGTTGCTTCCTTATGAATGGAATACTTTGTATAATGATCCTCCTCATAGATCAGTCTAATCTAACCACCAACTCTCAATGTAAAAATACAACAACCAATCCTCAAAACATCCTTAAGATTAGAAGATGCATTCATCACCTCACTACTTACCACTTTATTATGAATCACCCTAAGTTTCTTATCATCAAATTTACAAGCTCAAATATACTCCATCAAAGAAGACCTACCCTCAATATAGGCCAAAACATCAATTGTAAAAATATCAAGCCTAACTAACTAGTTATCTTAAGACCAAATGTCTTTTATAAGTTTTCTCTACCCCTTTTAAAATTTTAGAGAGCAAACCCTCCACCCAATTATTACTCCACTCGACATCGTGGATATCAGTGAAAAGGTATAAGCCACTTATGCTATTCTTATAGTCATACTTTCTCCTCCAATCACCATCTCTACCTCTACTCTTATCTTTATACCCGAAATAGTTATAGTTGTTGTCCTTGTAATAGTTTTGACCTTGATTTTGTTAACTAGAGTGCCAATTTTCTTAATTAGAACCTTGGCCTTTGGCTTGAAAACCTTCCACCTGATCATCCAAATATTTTTCCTCCTCCTCAGAATTTGAGTCATTATGTCTAACTAATTTACTTAAAAATTGACTATATTTACCTTTTCTACCCCTATTGTGGTGAGTTGTTTCATGATTAATCTCAAGTCTATTCTTATTTGGGTTGCATCTGAATAAGACCATCATTTACTTTTAGATGTATGAGGATGCTTCAATTAAATACGTGCCTACAAGAATATCAAAATCTTTTGTATGCCAACCCTGTTGGTTTTAATGATTCTAGATAGTATTTTTGAAGAATTCTACTCATAAATTCACCTCCTATTATAGTGTTAAAAATAGTCATGTTGTTAGTTTTCAAGGATTTCTAGAAGATTTCAAGAAAATTGTGATTAGGCGTTCTTTGATAATTAGGTATTTTGTGATTTGACACCATCTTATACTTAAACATTAACCATATCTCACACAATGCCTCAATGTGTACTTTCTTGAAGTTGTAAATCTCATCTTTAAACTAAATTATTTGGATGGTAGGAAAAACCTTTCCAAGTTGTGTCTTCAAATCTTGCTAGGGAGTTATTAATCCACTTGGAAACATTGTCAACCATTGAGTAGCTTTAGCAGTCCAAAATAAAGAAAATAATCATAGTTTTATAGAATCTTAGTTCACCCCAGGTATCTGATAAGAATTACAAATCCCTACAAAGTTTGTTATATACAAATTTTCATCAGTAATAGAAAGACTAGTGATTTCTCTTTTTAAGTTCAGCAATTGTACTATAGCATAGGTGATGTCAAACTTAGTTCTAACTGGCAGTGTAGGTGGAACAATAGCACCTGTTTCAACAACATTGTCTAAGTCGGCGTTATCATATTACTTATTGAACTGTGATACCTGGCTCTGAGGGTTGTCACGACCCAACATCGAAGGTCATAATGGAACCTACTATAACCCACCAGTAGCTAAGCCAACTGATAATTGGAAAATTCTAGTAATGTGCTATAAAAACAAATGAAAGAAATTAACTAAATAAATATAATAAGGAGACTAAATTTACATAAAGAAACCCTAAGACTTGATGAAATTTGTACAAGAATTTCTAATGCAATCAGAGTAAAAAGTGTAATACTAAATAAATACATAGACAAAGATGTCTCTAAATTTAAAATAGAGATCATTGAAATTAATACGAGGGAAAGCAAAAATACTCCAAATTCTATGAGCTCACCCAAATCTCTGATCCATAGCTGTTGCGTAAGATGCAAACACTAACAATGAGAACTTATACTATAATCTATAGGTTGCAAAAGTTTAATATAATTACAAAATACATGGTACTCAGTAGGCATTGGTTGATTGAGCTCGAAAGTAAGTGCGAACAAAACTAATATGTAAAGCAAGAATATAATCTCAAGAAACTGTCCAAGAAACTAAACATGACAAAGCTAAGGGAGATGTAAGGATAAACTTATCCTATTATAACAGAATTTAAATTCTAAAGTGCAATACCATATATCACAAGTCAATATACAAAGAAAGATCAAAAGAAAGTGATATAATAGTATACAAGGTAAAAGATACATCTACAATGTGAATGGACAAGGAAAAGAGAGATATACGGTGATACCATATATATATATATATATATATGCATAGCAATACTCAAGGTAATGACCTAATGTAACCAACCTAACATCTCAAGGCATCCAAAAAAAAGTAAGAAAGCTAGTACTGGTATAATCAGGGTCCCTAATCATAATGTGTAACCATGATATAAATATCAATATTATAATTTACCATAAAAGGAAAGTGATTAGAATTATACCAACAACCTTGGGTACTAGTCCATCATTAAACTACCACAAACTAACCAAAAAAATATTAATAAAGTAATTGTAATACCCCAAACTTTTCTAGCTTAAATTCATTCTAGAATGTTACAAGATATCTTTCAAAATGAATAATATTTGTTTCAAATAAAATTTTCTAGATTTTAGTTTCTCACTGTGTGGGAAATTGAATAAGCTCTCCATCGCTACCAAATTCGCCCAATTATTACACTCGGTTGAGGAGTTACAACATTTTTAGTTGGCGTTGTACCATTTGGAAGCTACCACGTCGTGAAGGTGCTTAAATTAATAATTGTCATTTTTCAGTGGACCTTCATAATATTGGTGCATCGGAGAGAGGTCCATTTTCCCATTTGCCAATTTCCAGTAGTCTAACCCTATAGTGGCGCGTCGCGCTGAGGATAAAATCGCATCTCTTGAGGGCATGGTGGCACGTCGCATTGAAGTTCCACGTCCCAATCATCAAAATCCAGTAGGACAATGTGATATCTCTACATTGCGGAGACCCCAATTTCCATTCATCAAATTACAGTGAGCCACCGTGATAGTGGCGCGTCGTGGTGACCCATCAAATTGGGACCCAAGTATAATTTTCCAATTTTATTTAGGAGTTTAAAAAGGGTATTTTGGATAATTCCCAAGCCTCTAATTCTATCCAAACACAAGATTTAATCCTACTACAATAATTTTATTCTTATATTCATCAAAATTTCTCTCAAGAAAAAACCTAAGCTTCTACATTCAACTTTAAGAATCTCAAAGATTTCACCATTCTTCTCCCAAATCAATTTAAGATTCAAAGTTCCCAATTAAAGAATTCCAAGAATCATCATTCAAGAGCACAAATAGAATATCAAAAGCAAACATGTTCATCTAGTTCATTATCCATGGTATGTGGGGTTTCGAACAAGGATAAAGCGTTCATCCTTGTACCCAAAACTTAATTTTGGTGTCAATTTTTTTGAGTATTCTATGATTTCCTATGAAATTTAAGTTAGGTTTGATACCCAAATCCTTATTATTTTAGTTTATGACATTATTATGATATTTAAGGCTCCAATTAAAAGAAATTTACATATATTCATGTTTGCAATTATAAGATTCGTATTATGAGTTATATACCACTATCTTAGCTGAGATTGTTGAGAGCTTTTAAGTTGATTATTGAGCATGAAGTTTAAATCTGATTATTGATGTAATTATTGATGCATTAAATCTTTATACTTTGAGTCCTAAGTACTATTGATGATTTTATAAGGAGATTATGATCTCAAATCCTATTAAAAAGTTTTGAATAATGCTTTCAAAAGAAAAGATTGATATTTTAATCCTAAGCTAAGATAGGAACCCACATTATTCATATGTTTTATGATTTAAAAAAAAAAAAAGCATAATTGGTTTTAATTACAAACCCTTCTACCTAAAAGTTCTGAGGAATAAGTATGGGAGTAGTATTTAGCACCAAATTAGGTATGATTCAAGGTCTCATGCCCCAGAACTATGAGCCACGACAGGTTTTACACGACCAAGTGGGCTAAGATAGTGATCACTCAAGTTAAGGTTCTATTCCAATGAAAAGGATAGAACAACTCTTCCTAATATGGGCAAGACGTTAGACTCTATGTCAGCTCATATAGTTTATATCAGTTAGAAGAAGATCCCAAAGTTCCAAGGTTTCCAAAGCTCCCAAAGCTTCTATGTTTCAAAGGAAAAGAATGATAGAAAAGCTTTTGTAAGACTAAGTGTTATGACTCACTAGACTTACAAGTATGATTTGTTATACATGATTTTATATTTGGGTATTTTAGATAATCAAGCTTATGTGAGCCATATACATCCAACATGCATTTACTTTATAATTATGATGATGTCTTACTTATGCATTACACCCCCATATACTTAGTACATCCTCAAAGTGTTGATCCACATATATGTCTATGTGCTACATTATCTTATAATATAGGTTCAGGTGCTTAGTATCAGCAGCATGAGTAGTTCAAGCATCTTTGTCTATGCTCCCATGTTGGTGAGTCCTCATGATTTGAAGGCCTACTTCTTTAGATTTCCGTCTTTCATAGTAATTGATTTATTATTTTCAGTTGAGTCTGAGTTAGTTGAGGGTCTGTCCCAATGACTCTCTAGTTCCTTAGCATTACAGGTTTGTCAGACTATGAGTTTATCTACAAATTTTTAGTATTTTCTATTCAAACAGTATCTTCAGTTTATTCAGTTCAGTTTTAGTATGACACAGCATTATTTCTTAACTAGATTATATTGAGGTAAGGTTCATACCTAGTAGCAGGCTTAAAGGGTTATCTTGAGGCTACTCATAGGCTTGAGCACCGTGTGATGTCTTGGGATCAAATTCTGGGGCATTACAAACTTGGTATCAAAGCCTAAGGTTTAAAGAGTCTTAGGGAGTTAGACAAGCTACGTTATATAGAGTCTTGATCATGGGTATGAAGCATGCCATATTTTTGAGCAAGAGGCTATTGAACATTTTAGGAATATGATCTCCTTCTTTCATAATTCATCATGCCTACAACTTTCTCCATCTGCTATTAACTCGTGCCCTTTAATGATAGAATATGCCTCCTTATAGAGCTAATGCCCATAGAATGATAATCAGCCACCCCAGCCCATTAATCCCCTGAATAAAAATATGTCTCATGCTAAATTATGGGCTACCTTTTAGGCGTTAGCTTAATCTGTGACCGCTAATGTTCAAGTCAATAATTAGGCTGTAGTTTCACATCAATAAGGGGGTGATTTAGCAGCAGTCAGACTTTGTGATTTTATGAGAATGAATCTACCCAAATTCTTTGGGTCAAAAGTAGGTGAGGACCCCCAATTATATCTTGATGAGGTGAAAAAAATCACTAAAGTTATGCATGTCACTGAAGACTAGAGCATAGAATTGGCTTCATATAGGTTGAAAGATACTGCTTATGATTGGGTTGTCTTGTAGAAGAAATGTAGGGGTGAGGGTGCAACTCCCATGAGTTGGCAGGTGTTTCATGAGGCTTTCCTAGATAGGTTCTTTCTGTGTGAGTTGTGAGAAACCAAGGTTGAAGATTTCATGAACCTGGAGTAGGGCTCAATGACTGTGAAGGAGTACTAGCTTAAGTTCAACAAGTTATCCAAGTATGCTCTCGAGTTGATAGCTGACACCATATCTAGTATTAGTAAGTTCGTTACTGAAGTATCAGGACTGCTAGTTAAGGAGTATAGGACTGCCATGCTTATCAAAGATATGGATCTTACTAGATTGATGACTCATGCCCAACAGATCAAGGCAAAAAAGTTGAAGGGAATATAGAGAGAAAATAAGAAGTCTAGAACTGGGCAGTTTAAGTATGGCTAGTCAAGGTCTATAGGGGGAATCACTTGTATTTTTGGAGTCATCTTCCATTTCCAGCATCGTTTTTAGCTAGTTCTCCTACTCTAAGATGTAGATAGGATTAGTAGGGTAAGTCTTCTATGGCTAGATCATAAAATAGTGTGAGTGGTAAGCCCAATTATCCTCCATGTACTAAGTGTGGTAAAACACATCCTGGTGAGTGCTTGGCTAGACAGAAGGGTTGTTTTAGTTGTGGCATGTTGGGTCATAGAATTAGAGAGTGTCTGTATGCTAAGTAGGGAAATAGATATATTTGTCCTTAGATAGGGGCTACTAGTGCACTAGCTCCTGCAGCTTGCCCACCCTTTCCTCAGGGCGCATCATCCAGTACCAGTGGTGGTTAGTGGCAAAATTGATTTTATGCTTTACCATCCTACCAAGAGCAGGAGATCTCCCCAGATATTATTACTGGTAGCTTCATACATTTCATTTTGATGTTTACGTACTATTGGACCCTAGGTTGAGTTTTTCTTATGTGACCTCTTTAGTTGCAGTTAATTTTGAGATTTATTCTGAAAAGATCCCTGAATCTTTCTTAATTTCTACACTAGTAAGTGAATCAGTTATTGCCAAAAGGATCTGTAGAAAGTGTCCCATAACTATCCTTTATAAGATCATGTTGACAGATTTGATAGAATTAGACAAGGTTGACTTTGACCTTATTCTTGGTATGGATTGGCTCCATTCTTATTATGCATCCATAGATGATTGCACCCGAGTGGTGAAGTTTTAGTTTTTAGAGGAGCCAGTCTTTGAGTGGTCCAGAAATTCAATGTCTCCCAAGAGTCATTTCATATCTTATCTTAAGGCAGAAAAAGCTAATATCCAATGGGTGTATCTATCATCTAGTTTGATTCAAAGGCACTAAGTCTGATACCCCAACAGTTTAGTCAGTCAACATAGTTTGTGAGTTTCCAAATATTTTTCCTAAAGATCTGCTAGGTGTACCTCCCGATAGGGAAATAGAATTTTATAATTGATCTTCTTCCTATTACTCAGACTATTTCCATTCCTCCATATTATATGGATCTCGTCGAGCTTAAAGAGTTGAAAGAGAAACTCAAAGATCTTTTAGATAAAGGTTTCATAAGACCTAGTGTGTCTCCATGGGGCGCTCCCATCCTATTCGTGTGAAAGAAAGATGGTTCCTTGCGTATGTCCATTGACTATCATTAGCTGAATAAAGTCATAGTTAATAACATATACCCTCTTCCTAGAATCTATGACTTATTTGACCAACTCTAAGGTGCAAGTTATTTCTCAAAGATAGACCTTAGCTCCAGCTATCATCAACTTAATGTAAGGGAATGCGATATTCCGAAGAAAACCTTTAGGACCTGTTATGGTCATTTTGAGTTTCTAGTCATGTCCTTTGGACTAACCAATGCCTCAGCAGCTACCATGGACTTGATGAACTGAGTATTCAAACAGTATCTAGATATATTTGTCATAGTCTTTATCAATGATATTCTTGTCTACTCTTGTAGTGAAGATGATCATGCAGGACATCTTAGAATTGTGTTATACACTCTTAGAGATCACCAGTTGTTCACCAAATTTAGAAAATGTGAATTTTTGCTAAGGTCCATTGCTTTCCTCGGTCATATTATTTCAACTGAGGGTATTAGAGTTGATCCCCAAAAGATAGAAGCCCTAAGAAACTGGCCTAGACCTATTTCTTTATCAGACATTAGGATTTTCTTGTGTTTACCTGGCTATTACATATGTTTTGTTGAGGGGTTTTCATCCATTGCATCTCCTATGACCCGATTGACTCAAAAGAAGGTTAATTTTTAGTGGTCAGATTCCTGTGAGGAGAATTTTTAGGAGTTAAAGACTCGATCACTTCAGCCCCAGTCTTATCATTGGGATAGATGGTTTTGTTATGTATTGTGATGACTCTAGGGTTTCTTTGGGTAGTGTTTTGATTCAGAGGTGTAAGTTCATAGACTATGCCTCTAGGCATCTTAAACCTTATGAAAAGAATTACCCAACCCATGATCTTGAATTAGCTGTTGTTGTGTTTTCTTTGAAAATCTAGAGACATTATCTTTATGGGGCGCATGTTGATGTGTTTACGGACCACAAAAGTCTATAGTCTGTGTACACACAGAGAGAGTTGAATCTCCATCAGAGAAGGTGTCTAGAATTGTTTAAAGATTATGACATGAGTGTCTTGTATCATCTGAGCAAGTCCAATGTACTGCGAAACACCCTTAGTAGATTGTCTATGGGCAGTATTGCTCACGTGGAGAACGATAAGAAAGAGTTAGCTTGAGAAGTACACCCTTTAGCTAGATTGGGTGTTAAATTGGTTGATTCAGCTGAAGGGCTTGTTTGGGTAAAGAGTAGTTCCGAATCCTACCTAGTTGCGAAAGTGAAGGAAAAACAAGATCAGGGTCCCATCTTAGTTAAGTTAAAGGAGTCGGTTAGAGATAAAAAATTAGAGGTTTTCTCCCAAGGGGGAGATGGCGTGTTGAGATACCAAAGTAGACTGTGTGTACTATGTGTAGATGAGTTGAGACATCAGATTATGGCTAAGGCGCATGGTGCGCGTTACTCTATTCATCTCGGTGCTACTAAAATGTACCAAGATTTGTGAGAAATCAATTAGTGGAGTGGTATAAAGAGAGATATAGCATAGTTTATAGCAAAGTGTGCAACTTGTTAACAGGTTAAGGTAGAGCACCAAAGGCCTGGTAGTGTTTTGCAATAGCTCAGTATTCCTACTTGGAAGTGGGAAGAGGTGAACAGGGATTTTGTGACTGGTTTACCCCATTTGCATCGTCATCATGATTCAATTTGGGTTATTGTGGATAGATTGACAAAGTCAGCGCATTTCTTTCCAGTTCATTCATCCTATACGGCTGAAGATTATGCTAAGTTCTATATCTGAGATTTAGTTAGGTTGCATGGAGTTCCCTTGTCAATCATCTCAGATAGGGGTACTCAGTTTACCTCTCAATTTTGGAAAGTTTTTCATAAAGGTCTTAGTACCCAAGTTCATCTTAGTTTTGCTTTCCATCCACAAACTGATGGTTAGGAAGAGGGGACTATTAATACTATAATAGATATGTTGAGAGCATGCGTGCTTGATTTCAGGGATAGTTAGGATGAACATTTGCTGTTGATTGAGTTTCCCTACAACAACAGTTATTATGCTAGCATTTAGATAGCTTCATTTGAGGAGCTTTATTGGAGGAGATGTAGATCACCTGTCGGATGGTCTGAAGTGGGCGAGGCCGCATTGTTAGGGCCAAATATAGTGATAGAAGCTATGGAGAAACTATAGTTGATTCAAAAAAGGTTGAAAATAGCTCAGAGTCATCAAAAATTGTATGAGGATGTGAGGAGAAGAGTTCTTGAGTTTGAAGTTGGTGATTTAGTTTATTTGAAAGTTTCACCTATGAAGGGGGTGAAGAGATCTAACAAAAAAGGGAAACTTAGTCCCCGTTATATAGGTCCCTTCCAGATTTTGAGCCATGTTGGGAAGGTGTCATATGAGCTTTAGTTGCCTACAGATTTATCATTTGTATATCCTATGTTCTATGTGTCCTTGTTTAAGAAGTGTATTAGTGATCCAGCGGTTGTAGTACCCTTAGAAATCACTGAGATTCATGATATCCTCTCCTATGAAGAGACTTCAGTTGAGATCCTTGACCGTCAGATTCTTAGACTAAGGAACAAAGAAGTTCCCTTGGTCAAAGTTCTTTGTCGAAACCAATCCGGTGAGGGATCCACTTGGGAAGTACAAGTAGATATGCAGATCAAGTACCCTAATCTTTTCGCTGCAGATTCAGATTCAGCTCATGGTAACAAGTTTCCTCAGATCATCTCTTTTCATTCCAAGTTTCTACTTTATACAGCCATTCATTCGGTAGTTCATGCATTTGTAAATTATTTTAGTCATGCTTTTAGTTATGCATGCTATTTATATCCTCAATTTCCAGTATCTCAGTTTAGCTAGCCACATTCGAGGACAAATGTTCCCAAGGGGGAGATATTATAAAACCCCAAACTTTTATAGCTTAAATTCGTTCCTAAAATGTTACGGGATATATTTCAAAATGAATAATATTTGTTTCATATAGAATTTTCTAGATTTTGACTTTTCATTATGTGGGAAATTGAATAAAATTTCCATCAATACAAAATTCGCCCAATTCCGACACTCGGTTAAGGAGTTAGAGCATTTTTAGCTGGTAGTGTACCACCTGGATAGTCATCGCATCCCGGAGGGGGTTAAATTCATAATTGTAATTTTTCAGTGGACCTCCGCGATATTGGCATATCACGGAGAGGTCTATTTTCCCATTTTTCAATTTCCAGTAATCCAATACTATAGTGGCACATCGCACCGAAAGATACAATGGCATCTCTATAGGGCACTGCAATAGTAGTGCATCGCGTTGAAGTTCCAGGTCCCAATTATCAAAATCCAGTGGGACAACGCGACAACTCCACATCGCGGAGATCCCCAGTTTCCCAGTCGTTAAATTCTAGTGAGCCACTGTGATAGTGACGCGTCGCGGTGGCCTATCAAATCAGGAGCCCGGTTCATTTTTCAAGTTTCATTTTGGATTTTAAAAAGAGCATTTTGGACAATTCCCAAGCCCCCAATTCCGTCCAAACACGAGATTTAAATTTATTACAAGAAGTTTATGCTTATATTCATCAAAATTTCTCTCAAGCAAAACCTTAAGCTTCAACATTCAACTTCAAGAATCCCTAAGATTTCACTATTCTTTTCCCAAATCAATTCAAGATTCAAAGTTCCCAATTCAAGAATTCCAAGAATCATCATTAAAGAGCACAAATAGAATCTCAAAAGCAAACTTGTTCAACTAGTTCATCATCCAAGGTATGTGGGGTTTTGAATAAGGATAAACCTTTAATCCTTGAGCCCAACACTTAATTTTGGTTTTAATTTTTTTGAGTATTCTATGATTTTCCATGAAATATAAGTTAGTTTTGATACCCAAATCCTCATTATTTTAGTTTATGATATTTGAGGCTCCAATTGCAAGAAATTTACAAATATTCATGTTTGTAATTAGAAGATTCGTATTATGAGTTATATACCATTATCTTGATTGAGATTGTTGAAAGCTTTTAAGATGATTATTGAGAATAAAGTTTAAATCTGATAATTGATGTAATTATTGATGCATTAAAGCTTTTATACTTTGAGTCATAAGTACTATTGATGATTTTATAAGGAGAATATGATCTCAAGTCCTATTGACAGGTTTTGATTAGTGCTTTCAAAAGCAAAGATTGATATTTTTATCCTAAGCAAAGATAGGAACCCATATTATTCATATGGTTTATGATTTAGAACAAAGAGAAGAATAATTGGTTTTAATTATAAACCCTTGTTCAATTTTAAGGTGGATTTCCCAAAAGTTCTGAGAAATAAGTATGGGAGTAGTATTTAGGACTAAGTCGGGCATGATTCCAAGGTCTCATGCCCTAGATCTATGAGTCACCGTAGGTTTTAAACGCCCATAGTGCACTAAGATAGTGATTACTTAAGTTAAGGTTCTATTCCGATCGTAAGGATAGAATATCTCTCCCCAATGTGGTCAAGATGTTAGACTCTATGTTCAGCTCACATAGTTTATGTCGGCTAGAAAAATCTCCCAAAGTTCCAAGGTTTCCAAAGCTCCCAAAGCTTCTAAGTTTCGAAAGAAAAGAATGATAGAAAAGCTTTTATAAGACTAACTATTATGACTCACTAGATTTACAAGTATGATTTGTTACACATGATTTTATATTTTAGTATTTTAGATAATCAAGCTTATATGAGTCATATACATCCAGCATGCATTTACTTTATAATTATGATGATGTCTTACTTATGCATTACGCCCTCCATATACTCCGTACATCCTCAAATTGCTAATACACATATATGTCTATGTGATATATTGTCTTATAATGTAGGTTTAGGTGCTCAGTATCAGTAATGTGAATAGTTTGAGCATCTCTATATACACTCCCACAGCTGATGAGTCCTCATGATTCGGGGGCCAACTTTTTCAGATTTCTAGCTTTCATAGTAATTGATTTATTGTTTTCAATTGAGCCTGAGTTAGTTAGGGGTCTGTCCCTATGACTCTCTAGTTCCTTAGCAGTAGAGGCTTGTCGAACTATGAGTTTATTTATAGACTTTTAGTATTTGCTATTCAGACAATATCTTCAGTTTAGTCAGTTTAGTTTTGGTATGATATAGCATTATTTCTTGACTAGATTATCTTAAACTAAGGTTTAAACCTAGTAACAGGCTTAAAGGGTTATCTTGAGGCTACACGTAGCCTTGAGCACTATGTGACATCTCGAGACCAGATACCGGGGTATTACAGTAATCAACTACTCCAGAAAAATAATACCTACTCGGGCCCCTATAAGTCCAAACGGTTCAATCAATATTTAACAAACCACACTTGTAGCTAATACTTATACAACCCCTCTTAAGATTGATAGATACAAGATCCAAACAATATATTGGTGATAGGTTATTAATAAATGATTTCAAAGTAAATCCATAATATCATATCTGATTCGAGTGCTATACAGTTCCAAGTGTATATACCTCTTCCAGCTCAACAACTCGCAAAGGCTGGACCTATGGTGATCTCACTTCTTTGGCACTGTGGATTATCGATGTAAGGGCCCCTAAAGGATTCGATAATATTCGTATACACTACTTGGTACATATCCATGACATCCAATAATAGTTATCATCAATCTTTTCTATATGATATTGGAGAGATGGATGTATAGTAAGTGGATGAACTCAAACCATGACAAAAAGAGTTTAAGTCTTTGTGATCAACTCTGGGAGTAAATCATCATAATAGAGTAGAAAGGGTCAGAATATCTCTCTATTAAAGTAATTATAGTGGTAAAAGAGTGGATAAACTCTAAACTAGAATCAATCTAGGTCTAAGTTTCAAAACATCATTGTAATTTTTAGGTTCTCATAAATCATTAAATGAGGTGGTAGATTGTCATTATAAAAGAATCAAATTTAAAAGTTAAAAGTAGGAATAAATTTCTTTTCAAGAAACAACAGTAAAATCATAATTTTTGTTAAAGTCGTGTCACTAAGTAAGCATAAATGCGCCTATTTCTTATCAGACTAAAACTCAATTCTGAAATAGTCCATAAATTATTTGACTTTTCTCCCTAGTCTTAAAAAATCATCATGCTATCAAAATAATAACCTACATGTAAGTAAGAGTAAAATGATATCCATGAATGGTCAGGTTAGAATTTGGGTCGAAGTGAACCTATAGGGCCGGTAAGAAGGATCAAAAATTAAATTTTTCACGAGTCCCTTAAAGGACAAGAAATATGTACTTAAAAGGTAAGAACAAATGCAACATAAAGTGGGGTCCGAATCAACCTCTAAAGTCTAAGGATTTTAAGACCTAAATTCTAAGAATTTAGAATGAACAATGAAGGAATTTTACCAAAAAAAAATGGAAAATGACCAACGAGTTTTGGGATAACTTACCTTAGCTTCAATGGATAACTCCCCACACTTCCCACTCTTTAAGATCTCAAAATAGTGGAAATGATTAAGAAAATAAGGGGAGAATTAGGTAAAAATGGGAGATTTAACACCCCAGGTGCTGCTAAAATAATCACTTAGACGCTTAAGTGACACATGTCCAATTAAGCAGTGTAATAACCCTTTAGGTCATTTTTTATATTATTGCTTATTTTCACTATTAGAGATTTCCTATAGTTACCCCAAGTAATTTATTATTTACTGGGACTAAATACTCAATTATTGTGTAGTTCGATTGGTTTTAAGAACCAATTCTTGATATTAAAGTCTTCACTAGTTCAAATTAGATATCGAGCAAAAACTTTAGTGAAACAGCATCATATGATAATACTGACTATTTCAACATCTCCATAATATCAATTTTAGGGTAGGTGGACCTTTGGTTTGGGTCCTAAGGCACCTGGGCTATTTTTGAGCTATTAGTTGGAAGTTAAGAAAATGGCAAGTTGGGTATGGGACCCATTTTCATTAAAAAGATCTTTAATGGAAATTTTGACTGCTCTATTGAGTCCAAAATATTGAATTTAATAAGGTATCATAGTTTGTTTTTATATATGGGGTTTAGAACACTGAGGGGTTCGGAAACTCTAATGGTGCATCGATAATCATGATAGTAATCTCTCCACAGCTGCGAGTGTCGAAAATGCACCCCTCATGTGATGAATGCAACTCTATATGGTAGAAGATCGATTCTACAAAAGAGACATCCATTATTGTGATTACTACTTCTTTCTTTTTTGCCAGGCGGCATGATTGTCACCGCCGGGTCGTGATTGTGATACTTGAGCACCTGGGAAGCATATAAATATCCTATTTTCAGCTTATTTTAGGCCATTCTTTATCAAATATCAAGAGCCTTAAACCATAAGGAGTGGAATAACTTATGAATAACATTATGTGTTCTTTAGGGAGCTTGGGTAAAGATAGATTATGCGTTTTCCTTCAAATTTGAGGTGAGATTCTTCTTTTCCATAGTTTATTTCCCCTTTTCTTCTCTAAAATCCCTAAAACTTGGTCACTTGAGTTGAGAACCAATATATCTTAGAATTCACCTATTTTTAAGGGTGAATGTTCCTTAAGCACATAGGGACATTGGGTTGGTTTCAAAAATGCAATTTCCATAAATGGGCTTCACATGAAATTTTGCATAATTTTGGAACCAAAGCAAAATAGTAAAATATGGGTATCATTGTTCTCATTTTGATGAGTATATTATGATTTTAATAGTGTGGCACCTTATGGAATCTTATCAAAAGGAAAATTTGGCGATTTAGCAAATTTCTCAAGCTTCCTTCGTCGTTCAGGTAGGTTAGGCTTTTCCTCCTTATAGATTGAGCTAAGTTATGGTATGATTATGATATTGTGATAGATTTGGGATGGGTTTTAGGTGTGGGATATGTGATTGGCAATGTTTTGATTAGTTGGACCATTTATGCCATCTAAAAACTGTAATTTTGGAATAATTAAATTAGTTGCTCATGCTTTAGGTAATATCTCTATCTCAGGGTTAATTGTGGCTTAGTTAACATTTAAAGTGGAATTAGATAACTTATCCTAGTAGGCAGCAGAGTTTGACTTGTAATAGATTTTTGAGATTTAGAAGTGGGCTCTTCGACCCACCTTAGGTCACGATTTGTGTTAATTCTTGAAACCTTTTCATACACTTTGTATATACATTAAAATTGTCTACTAAAGGTATTATTGAGGATATTTGGCACTTGATTCTTATGATGGGTCGGTATTGAGAGTTGATGTTTATTGGCATTATGATAATGATATATATATGTACTGGTTTGAGTTTGGCTATTGATTATAATATTAATGATATATTTACTAGTTCAAGCCTGGATATTGGCCATAATAATAATTATATGATTATCGACTCGAGTCTAGCTATTAATTATAATATTGATGATATATTTACTTTTTTGAGTTTGGATATTGATTATGATGTTGAATATATAATTACCCATTTGAGTTTTGATATTGATTATTTCTCTGATGATACATGTATTAGTTCAATTTCAGCAAGGAAGTATGATATTGATAATATGGATCCGATTCTAGTCCGAAAATGGGAAATTGTTATAGTGTGGCATGACATGGATGAATTCTAGTTGGATCATGAAAGTTGGTAAACGATGATGATTTGGGTTACACCTTACTTAATTGTACCCTCTAGGCTTATGGGGGCCTGCGTTTGGTTATTTACTTATCCATACATATTAGCTCATATGGGCCAATTTTATAGTTATAATTGTTTGTTCTTTAGATATTGTTTTGATTTCTTTTTTTAATTGTGTATAGTGATGCGGGTGTTATTATTAGGTTTACCCTCCTCTACTTGACTTAGTTATTCTTTATTATATTTTATTATATTTATACCATATTTTACCTCAGTCGATCAATGGTGCCTATTGGTTACCCGTTGTTTTGGCACTCATACTACATTTCTATACCTTTTGGTGCAAATTCGAGTATTATTTTCCTCCGTTGATTTTAGGACTGTGTTGTGTTCAATTTCAAGGATAGGGTGAGCTCTTAGAGTTGGAGTTTCCCTATTTCCTTCTATTTATTGATGTATAGTCTTTTTTCTTGAGACGAAGTGTATTGACTATTCTAGGACTTATGGTGTGTTATAGTGCATTTTGTACTGACTCTACTGGGTCGTAGTATATTTATCTAAGTGTTAGCTACATATTAGACTACTATTATTGGTTTGTGTGATTATAAGTTGCAACTTCTTATTCTGCCCCCTTGTAGGCATTTTTCCAAGAAGATAGCCTATTGAATCTAGCTTTGGGCAATGGTTCGGCTTACCTATTGTTGGGATTTGGTAGGTTCCATCACGGTTCGTAAAATTGGTCATGAAAAATTGGTATCAGAGCCTAGGTTTCACCAATATTATTAGTAAAAGAGCAAGTGTTTACTAGAGTCCCACAAATTTGAATGGTGATGTATGTTTCTTATCTTTGGGATGCTAGAGGACTATCTTAGGTGTTCTTTACTTTTGTAACTCATTTTATTTCTATTTAGATGTCTTTTATTGCCAAGAGGTTATCCTATATCTATGTGTGTAAGATAGTCTATTTACATGGTGTGCCTATATCAATCATTTTAGACTGAGTTTTTGTGTTCACTTTTATATTTTAGAGAGATTTCCAAGAGGAGTTGGGTACTCAGGTAGATCTTACTACAACCTTCTATCCATATATTGATTTCCAATCAGAGCAGACTATTTAGGTTCTCGACGATATACTTTAAGCTTATTTTATAGATTTTAAGGGTTAGTGGGAGCGACACTTAGCCTTTGAAGAGTTTGTATATAAAAATAATTATCATTCGAGTATTGATATGGTGCCTTTTTAGGATTTGTATGGTAGGCAATGTCATTCCCCGATTTCTAGTTTAATAATATCGAGGTAAGACCCCGTGGTACTGATTTTCTTTAAGAGTCATTGAATAGAGTTAGTGAGGTTTAGGATAGGTTGAGAGAAACTCAGACTAGGAAGAAGTCCTATGCAGACCGTAGTCTTCGTGCCTTAAGATTTGGAGTTAGTGGTTGGGTATTCCTTCATGTGTCACCCATGAATGGTGTGATAAGGTTTAGGAGGAAGGGAAAGCTCAGCCCTAGATATATTGGACCTTTTGAAATTCTTTATACCATTGGATAGGTAGCTTATGAGTTATCCTTACACCCCAGATTTTACTGTTGTTCATCCAATTTTCTATGTTTCTATTTTGTAGCAATACATTCTTGATCCATCTCATGTGCTTAGATGGGATTCAGTCCAGTTGGATGAGCAGTTGATCTTGGAGGAGGATCCTGTGCTCATTTTGTCTAGTGATGTTAGGCGCTTGCACACTAAGGAGATTTCTTTAGTTAAGGTTTAGTAGAGGCACCATCCAGTAGAAGAGGCTACTGGGAGATCGGGAGCAAGATACAGACCCAGTATCCTCACCCGTTCGAGACCGTAGGTACTTCAAAATCCTTTACTTTCACAGACAAAAGTTGTTCTAGTAGTGGATATTGTCATGAGCCTACAGGTCATTTTTTGTACTTCTATGCATTTTTGACGTTTGAGCTTACTAATAGCTTCCACAAATTATTTATGACTTGCTGGGAGTGATATTTTCATCACTGGGCAGTTTGTTTTGTTTTTAGAACAAATTCCCTATTTTAAGTCTTCGTTCATTCAAATTGGCTATCGGGCAAAATCTTTAGTCAGATAACCTCGTATGAGAATTCTGACTATTTCAATAGCTCTAAAATGTTGATTTTAGGCTGGGTGGACCTTTGATTTAGGTCTCGAGTCACCCATCCACATTCTAATATATTGGTCCGAGGTCAAGAAAATGGCAAGTTGGGCGTGAGACCCACTTTTCTTCGAAATAATCTCAGATAGAAATTTTGACTGCACTATTGAGTCATAAATGACTAATATGATTGGGTAGTATAGTCCAATTTTGTATATAGGGTTTCGAATGAATCTCAAAGAGCTGGCAAATACTTGGAAATTCTAAGTCTCAGCTAATGCTACTACATCGATGGTCGCGGGATATCAATCATGATCGCGATCTGCCCACCGACAGTGAGTGCCACAAATGTGCCACTCATGTCTCAAATATGATTCCCTATAGTAGTAGACCATATTGCAAAAGCAACATCCTGTGTCACGATTTCCACTTCCGTCTCTTTGGTCAGGTGTCGGAATTATGACTGATGGGTCACAATTGCGACTCCCAAGCACCTAGGAAGGGTATAAGTACCCCATTTTCATCCCCTTTACTATGCCTCATCCATTCTTAATAGACTTAAACCCTAAGGAGTGGAATATCTTAGGAATAGCATGGTAGGTGCTTTTGGGAGCCTGGGTAAATATCGATTACGCATTTTCTTTTAAATTTAAGGTGAGATTCCTCCATTTCCATGGTTGATTTCCCCTTTTCTTATCTAAGATCCCTAAACCTTGGTAACTAGATTTTAGCACTAATATAGCTCAAAATTTACCCATTTTAGGGTGAATGTTCCTTGAGCATAGGGGATGTTGAGTTGGTTTTGGAAACGTGATTTTCATAAATGGGCCCCATATGGGATTTTGCGTGATTTTGGACCTGATGCACAATAGTGAAATATAGGTATAAGTGTTCTCATTTTGATGAGTTGATTGTGATTTTTATAGTGTGGCACCTTGTGGAAGCTTATCGGAAGGTAAAATTGGTGATTTAGCCAACTCTTCAAGCTTTCTTCAGCATCTAGGTAGGCTATGTTTTCCCTCCTCGTAGATTGAGCTAATTCATGGCATGTTTATGATATTGTGTTGGATTTGGGATGGGTTTTAGGTATTGGATACGTGATTATCAATGCTTGGGTTAATTTGACCTTTTAAGCCATCCAAAGAATCTTGTTTAGGCATAATTGGCTTAGTTGCTCATGTTTTAGGTAAAATCTCTATGTTAGGGTGGATTGTGGCTTAGCTAACATTTAAAAGTGGAATTAGATTGCTTAGCCTACTAAGGGTAGAATTTTCCTTGTAATGTATTTTGGGGATTTAGAAGTGGGATCTTCGACCCATCTTAGGTCACGATTTGTGTTGGTCCTTAAAACTATTTCATATACTTGTTATATACCTTGAAATATACGAAGGTAATATTGAGGAGATTTGGAACTTAATGGTTTTGATGGATCAGTATTGGAAGTTGATGCTTATTGGCATTACGATAATGATACATAAATATATATGTGTGTGTGTGTGTGCACCGATTTGAGTCTATCTATTGATTATAATATAGATGATGTATTTACCAATTCTAGTTCGGATATTGGCAATATAATGATTATATGATTACCGGTTTGAGTTTGGATATTGATTACAATATTAATGATATATTTATTAGTTAGATTCCAGGTATTGATTATGGTGTTGAATATATAATTACCGGTTCAAGTTCGGATATTGATTATGACTACGATGATATATGTACTAGGTTCGAGTTCGACAAAAAAGTATGATATTGATAATACGGATACTGGTTCAAGTATGAAAATAGGAAATTGATCTAATGTGGCATGTCATGGGTGAATTCTAGTTAGATCACGGAAGTTGGTATAGGATGGTGGGTTATACCTTACTTAAGTGTACCCTCCAGACTTATAGTGGCCCGCATTCAATTATTTACTTTTTTGCACTTCTTGGCTTATGGTGGTTAATTTTGTATTTATAATTTCTTGTTCTTTACATTATTATTCTGATTTATTTATTTAATTGTGTACAACAATGTAGGAGTTATCCTCAGGTTTTTCCTCATCTTCTTGACTTCGTTATGATATCTTGCATTTTATCATATTTACATTATTGTTTTGCTCAATTGGTCAATAATGTCTACCAATTACTTGTGGTTTTGGTACTCATCTACACTTAAATACCTTTTGGTGTAGATCTGAGTACTAGTTGCCGCCGTTGATTCGAGGATTGTGTTGTGATGGATTTCAAAGATAGGGTGAGCTCTTGAAGGCAGAGTTGCCCCATTTCCTTCTTTTTATTTATGTCTAGTCTTTTGTTTGATATGGATTGTATTGACTATTCTAGGACATACGGTGTGTTGTAATAGCTCTTGTCCTGAACCTACCAGGCTGTGGAATATTTATCTAAGTGTTAGCTACCCTTTATACTACTTCTACTGCTTTGTGTTATTATAAGTTGAAATTGCTTATTTCGCCCCCTTTTGAGCATTTTCCCACCAAGATAGCCTATTGCATCTATCTCTAAGATATGGTTAAGCTTACTTACTGGCAGAATTTTATAGGTGCCATCATGGCTCATAAATTGGGTCGTGACATGAATTCGGTAAAAGAAAGGAAGGGATACCAAAAGTTGTATCTCATCTGCTAAAGTAGCGTCGACTAAAGAGGACAAGAAGCGCTTAAGTGGCCTTTATCCAAATAGCTAAGTCTAATGAAAAGGCTCAATGTCACTAAAGCGACTACCACTTAAGCGGTCATTTGGCTACTTATGCAGCTACACCATAAAAATGAGACATTAAACTTTTTTTCTAAGTCCAAATGGACTCAGACTATGTGCTCAGGATTTGTTTGGAACCTTGTGCGAGCAATCGAATTTTGCTACCATACCCTATTGACATTTTTGACTCAATGGAACCACCAAAACTTTCATTTGAGCTCATTCTGACTAAATTTGGGCCCCATACCTATAGTCCCTTTTTTCATAGAATCTACCCAATAGCCTAAAACGAGTCTGGAAACCTCCGAAATTGAACAAAGGGTCCATCTAGCATAAAATCAATGTTCCAAAGTTGATGTCATTGTCAGAATTATCATGCAAGGTCTTTTAATAGGAGTATTTTCCCTAGACCAATAACGATAGCTTGAAAATAAGGAAAGGAGCGTATAACCCAAATGAACTGCCTGGTAACCAAACCAACATTTTCGGCAAGTCATAATTGACCTATAGCCGCTGCAGAAGGATCAAAATGCCAAAAATATACATATATAAGGGAATTAATCGGGAGGGTCATTACAATATCCACTACTAAAAGGACTTTAATCCCCTAAAGTCAATGGATAAAAGAGTCAGAAAGCATAAGACAATGAGGTACTGGGCCCACATGCCTCAAGCATGACTCCTCAACTAACCTCTACGAGGACATAATGCTTCCAAGGGATTTTTTTATAGGTATCCCTTTTTAACCAACTTTCTCACTTCACTTTCCAAACGTCCACAACTTAACCTCAACAACCAATTGACATTTAATAAATTAAGAATGACTGATGGACGCAACCCTAAATTATAATACACTAATATCACATCGATATGACCCCCAACTAAGCTAAAGACAATCCAAAGCATGAATCACGTGATCAACTCCAATATCCAAATATAACCTTCTTTTGCCTTTACAAGTTTCTATCTACTCAAAACCATATAAAAGGTCATCTGAGTCTTGTCTGTACAACCCCATCACACTATCCTCGAAAGACTGGAGCTGATCCACTGAAGATCTTTAATGTTAAGCAAAAGGATAAGCCCATAAGGTGCTACCTAGACACACAAATAGACATGGTCAAAGCCTATAATCTCTTGCCGAGGCTATAACTAGCACAAACGACCCTCAATCTTATAGTCAGGAGTTCAAAGCACAAATACCCAAAATTTAATGATCTTCTCAAGGGTGAATCACCAACTAAGGATGAAACTATGTTAAATCCAACTCGAGTACGCTTCTTCTGTTGAGTAGATATTAGAAATTCCTGGAGAGGAATGAATAAAAAGGTCAACATCTAAAGAAATCATCATTAAGTGCCAACAGGATATCATACGAACATCTATCCACCATAATGTATCTAAATTGAAAAAGACCAAATAGGTAGATAAAGAGCAGACTTAGCCAGCCTATCAACAAATGCTTAACTATAATTAATCTAGGAACTAAAGGCTGCAACTAAGTTTTACAACTCATAGCTGAAAGATCAACATTGAGGTTAAGATAATCGATCCCAACTACCCAAACCAATATTGTTGACAACTAAGTATCTAAATGACAAAATTTATCATAACCCTCAAACCCCTATTCGAAAGAGTCAAAATCCAAAATTTGAGCCAACAAGTCTGAACTAAGGCCAAATACCAAATTAGCCTCAGTATTAAAAATTTGATGTATCTCCCAATGGTTCCTATAAGATTTAAAACTAAAATATAGTTGAAGAACATAACCAAAATTGGGTAACACCACTGACTAAAGACATAGTCAACTCCATATCTGTTGTAGGCATAACTCATCAAGATATAACCAAGAACTCACCATCGCTGTAAACAATAGTAGTCATAGCCAAAACTCAAGCAACTCAGTGAAATAAAACTTTATCCTGAATTTGAATAGTTTCATGCTTAATCTATGATAATGAATACCAATAGGCATATATCACCCAAAGTATGCACTTCACAGAGTCAAATTAAGCCGAACAAATTCTGAAATAAAGGTTTCCTAAATTCATCTATGTAAGACAACCTTAACCCAATTTAACCATGAGTCACATCAAAGAGAAAATAGAGTATCCAACTCCACACCAATACCAAAAATCAAAAATATCATCAGGATACAAGCTCAACAAATCAAATTAAAAAACCTAAGACCTTCCAATATCAACATTAAGACTATTACTGAGCAATGAACTAGCCAGATGAAAATAACATATTTTAATATTATCAACCTCATAAATGGATATAGAGAAGTATAGCCAATGCTATGATCTCAGTAATCAATAGGTAACTCCTAGAAGCTCAAATTCAAAATTAATCCCACTCAGTAGCTGATCTAAACTCACCATAAAATAAGGAAAATGACCAATATTGCCTATATAAAAAAAATAAAGTCGTCTAACCGAGCTAGCCGTCTAGGCCAATGAATAAGAATCGCGAGAAACTGAGATCTAGCTAGAAAATTCTAGTTTCATGGTCTATTAAGGATAAATCAAAGACAAAACAATGGAAATAGTAACAAAAATAATAGTGACACCAATATAAGGTGTAGGTGGTTCCAAAAAATTAGAATCAATAATAAGTACCACTCTAGGGCCATAAGAAGGCCAATATGCCAAAGTAAAGGGATTTTAACCCAAATGGTACACCCCTAGGAAAATACAATATTGAACTACCTCACCACTACTAAAAGAAATCATCCACGGGGTAAGTGAAATAATAATGAACTCTACACCAAGCAACACAACAACCAATATAAAAATAACAAGCCATATAATCATCGATGGGTATGAAAAACCAATTCAAATCAAACAAAAAGTAAAGGCAGTAAATAAAAGAAAAAACTATCATAGTAGAAATCCAAAGTCATTAATCTAATAGTCCTGAAGGAGTATGAATCTGAGCAGGTCAAAATTCGGGATGAGCATCTGAATCACTAACTGAGGCACACAGTGCACTTCCTCTAACTGAAGGCACCATATTTGTATAAGAATGACCTGTATAATTTGAATGACTAATAAAACCATGCTAAGGGATAAATGATATAGCTCTCTAAAGTTTTAACCAACCCCTAAAGCCCTAACCTAGTGAGAAAGATGTGTTGGCCCCAAATGGCTTACAAACTTACCATGTGGGCACTCCCTACTGATATAACAATCCATCCCTTAATCATAATATACCTCAAGAGATCTAGGATGGTAAGGAAATATATTGACTCTGTATGAACATCCAACTCTTATTTGGGGCACTCCCTTAAATAATGGCCAATCTCGCCATAACCAAATGAAGCTCTTGGAATACTCTAAGGTATTGTACCCACTAATCCTAAATGAACACCATAGCCTAAGTATCCTTATAGAATACTCTACAATGTCTATCGAGAACTCTTTCCATTATGACCACCATAACTGATATGAGAGCCACCTTAATATTTGCCAATATATGCTCTCTCTATGATCCTCGTATGATTAGTAAAATGAAGGAAACAAAACCCATGTGATATCAAATATTCTAATGATAGATAGAGCGATAGAGCTAGCCCTCTTATAAATCCATGTACCATTTCCAACATTGAAAGATATAATATCTGATTATGTCCGACCTACTCAAAAAACCCAATTCCATGCTCTAAAATCAAAAAGAAAACTTATTGATCACCAATAAATCCAACTTTAGTCTAAAAAATAATTAGTTTACCGAATACCATATCTGGCTCTAAGGTATCCATAAAGAGGATTGGAATTAATAATGCCAAAGTTTAAAAGGCCGAGGAAGCCATAGACTATATCAGAGCCTGAGATAGCCCTAGATCCTCTAACTCATGCTTAAGATCTTTGATTTATCTTTGACCCTCTAGACCGACGTTGTGCTAAGACTCTATAAAACTATGTGAAAGTCTTGTCTATATCTATTAATAACCTGGTATCAACTATTTGGAATGAAATAGAGTTAGAGAATGTACTAGAGGTTCATAGAAATATAGACACATGACAAGGAGACAAGAATAGAATTTCCTAATAGTTCCCTATATCATCTTGAAAATAGTACACAAATGTCTCTATACCGATCCGCTGGACAGTCCTAAACACTTAGCTCTTATACCAACACACTAGTAAACCTACGCTTTGATACCAATTTTCTAAGATCCAATTTATCAGGTCATGTTGACACCTACTATAACTCATTAGTAGGTAAGCCAAACTATAATACACCATAAGTAGTAGTTGGCCATCAAAAAAAAATAACATAATATTATTAGAAAGTGTTGATAGTAAAAGGGGGTTCTATGGATATAATAGTAATAATAACAATATTGGTTAATTATGATTGTTATCAATGTAAAATGATTACAAGTTATGTTTCTTGATGTCTTTTATGTGAAATCTAATAAGTTATGTTTCACCTAATCGCCAATCGACCTTGGTTTGTGTAAATTTAAATCAACTCCTCCCGATCTCAGAGTGTCACCTTACTAACCCTTATTTTATGAACTCGATTAACTATCTCCTCTTAGTCTCAAGTTAATTGGATGAAGGTTGATAGATTTAACTTACTATTGTAATCCTTTTTTCTAATCTCTACCTCTCTTTTAAGCAAATATAAAATATAGGAGTGTTCCTAAAGTTTTCAACCATTAAGAAAGCAATCAAAGAAAAAGAAACTCCAACACATGCAAGAATGCCAGCTTATAATGTCTTTGCACTTCAACTACTTTATTAATCCATCAGGTTTCCCACAACCCTAGTTATAGGGTTTAATTACTCATAGATGCAAGAACAAACATTCCATAGATGAAAGCATGATTTTGAACTTAGAAATAATAAAAATTAAAACTTAAAATCACAAGTTAGTTATAAATCCTAAGATCAAGAACAATAATTCAAAGATTAATAATGTATCTTCAAACTCAAAATAATGTCAAAAGTGTATAAAGTGCATACACAGATAATAAAACATCAAAGGGGTATTTACATCACATTTTTCCCAAACTAAATAGGAGTAAAAAGGTTGGTGGTGATAAAACCTCAGGCAACAAGTAATCTGGACCGACGATAACTTATTGTTATCTTTGTTGTCTAGGATCCCTATGGTTGATGAAGACTATTCAAGTAGCTATACTAGTTTTTTACTAACTCGTAGGGCCCCAGCAAAAATTTCAAGATTTAAAACTTTTCGTTCATATGCTCAGAACTCTATGTCACTATGAGTCGTAGCTTGATGCTATGAATCATCACCAGCTTCCTTTTCCATAGCTATCCCAATGAACCTTTCAAGACTTAGTTTCTATTTGTTCAAAACACTTCTCTATATGACTCATAGTTTGGCCTTATGATATTAGGTGGATTTATGCACCTAAGTGTCATAATCTTTATATATTTAGCCTAGTTTTTAGGATTTCTTGTGTGCTTAATGAGTTGATATTCATACAATTGAGAATCTTAGCGTTAAATTAATTGATTATAATATTTATAGTGTTCTCAAAAAAAATTTTGAATGAAAACAATCACTTAGAGAATAGCCGAGAAAACTAGTGTTACAAGCTTGAGCTAGGTGTTATTCTAGTTATCTTGATGGATTCTATTGTGTTTTAAGCACTAACTCATGATATTTTATGTATAGGAGGCCATGTGAGATATTAAAAGTTATTATACAAATAAAAACAATGTCTAATGATTATGTAAAAACACCCACAAGGTGAGAAACTTAAGACAAAATGGACGGAGCAAACATAGATGAAATCTGGATTTTTTGAGCACTAGGCCGTGCCACACCATTTAGATTTTGATATAATAGTGTGCCATGCCCTAGAAAATAAAATGGGATGTCACAAAAAAGTAAGCATCCTATATAAGGTCGTTCCATGCCCTATATCGTGGTAATGCTAGAGCATGCCATACCCATGTTTTCAAAATAGGCTAGTTGGCTTCTTTAATAAATAAAACACTTGGGACTTATTGTAAACACATTCAATGTCCTTTGGGTCAGGAAATATGCGTGAGGAGGCTTATTTTATGGTTATTAATCTTTCTTTTAATTTACTTTTATTTTTATACACGAATTCCTTAATTGCAATACTTAAGCTTATTTTTTAGTTAGTTTGTGTTTATTATCCTTACTTTGTGGGAATACACAGGGACTATTATTGTTGTTTATTTTGTTGTTTGTGTTTATTATCATTATTTGTGTGTTCAAATATTTTTATGATTACTATCTACAAATTTATGGCCCTTAGGATAAATTTATATTTCTATTGTGAGCTCAAAAGAAGGAACTATAGATTAGACTATGGGATGTATGGAGTGGGATCTGACACAAAGAGGGATTAAAGTTAAAATTTGTGTTTAGGATAGAAATATGCTATTTTTTAGTTATTTTGTGTTTATTATCCTTTCTTTGTGGGAATACACAGGGACTATTATTGTTGTTTTTTTGTTGTTTGTGTTTAGTATCATTATTTGCATGTTCAAATATCCTTATGATTACTATCTACAAATTTATGGCCCTTAGGATAAATTTATATTTCTATTGTGAGCTCAAAAGAAGGAACTATAGATTAGACTATGGGATGTGTGGAGTGGGATCCGACACAAAGTGGGATTGAAGTTAAGATTTGTGTTTGGGATAGAAATATGCTAACTGGCCACATTTGGTGCATATACGGGATGAAATATAAATGCATTTAACTTAATTCTCACATTCTCGCTCAACGATGTTTTTATGGGGCTTTTTTAGATAGACAATTAGAGGTGACCCTTCCCTGATTATGTTATCAACTTTATTAATAAAAAGAAAGATAGTTACCAAATCAACAAGATTGTATGACTAAGTATGATTGCTCGCGGTGCCTTAACCCTGGATTTCTCCCCATTATTGTCTCCAACACTTTATATTATCATGTTGTTTATGGATACTTTAAGTTTTCAAATCTCAAATATTATTGTTTGCTCTTGTACTTGTTTAATATTTGTACTAATACTAGAATTATATTATTGGTGAGAACAAGTCCTTGTGGATTGATACTTGGCTTGTAAAGGCCATGTTACTACTTGGGTGACCACATACACTTGCATGTGAGCTAGATGCAACAAGTTTTTTGTGCTGATGTGAGGGACTTGAAAATTTGAAATCATTTTAGTTCTCGTTTTGCTATTTTATTTCATAAGTGCTAATAAATTGATCTTAGCTTCTAAATTTGTAGGTACAAATTTTAAAATTAAGTAAGCTGGCAAGGGAAAGGGATTTTGTTGCCCAATATCCTGAACCTGAGATAGGCTTACATTAATTAGGAGAGAAGTAGTACTTCTCTATCAGATACCTTAAATTTATAAGGAAAGAGTTATTCCTAAACCAATGTCTAAAGATCTATCAGCAAACCTGATAGTTCACGAAGTGTCAATTCAAGTCACAACCAATGTTACCTCCATTATCCGCTGATTGAAACCTAGATGTAGATTCTAGCTAAAAGAATAAGACACAGTTGTTACATAGTAATGGTTAATTCACAAGCCTGTAAAATAAGGATCCATAGGTTTATTTGCAAAATTTCTTAGAGATCAGTGACACCTTTATCCCTACTAGAGTTGCCATCGGCATTATGACACACTCTTCCCCTTCTTACTTTTGGGGGAACTAAATAAATAGTTAAAGGCAAAACTTTCAAACTACATGACAACTTAGGATGATCTGGAAATGAAGTTTCTCATCCAATTTATCCTATCCAGAAAGACTGCAAGGCTACGTACTGAGATTCTAAGTTTTAAGTAGAAGTTTGATGAGAACTTGTGTTATGCATAGGAGAGATTCAAATCTTTTTGCAAGGACAACTCACACCATCAATAAATAAATGAGGTATTAGCTCACACTTTTGTTGAATCTCTTGATCACACAACAAAATTTTGGTTTGATTCAGCTACAAGTGGTCAAGCTTTGGATAAAATATATGATGAGTTGTATACTTTTCTAAACTATATTGCACAAGGAAATCCCAAATGGTAGAGATATATATCAAAAAAATAAATTGGATAAACCTGCCAGGATGATTAAGATGGATAGTGTCATAGGTTTGGCCACTCAATAGTCAGCCTTACAAAACTAAGTGATGACACAGTTTAGCTAGTTGGAAGTTAACCAACCTCAGGAATAAGTAAATGATATCCAATAAACCCCGTCTTAGTGCGAGATTTGTGGTATAAGTGGCCTCTCTACAAACTCTTGTGTAGAAAATCCATATTTACTAAATTTTTTTAGCAATGAACAGAATGGAAATTTAAACTATGCTAATGCCTACAAACAGAAGTAGTATAGTAAAGAAAACTACATATGGGGAAACAATCAGGTTCAGACTTAGCAGTTTCAATAGTAGAAAAATATGCATTCCAGTAATTTTGAAAAGACATTAAAAATATTCTGATAAACTACATATGGGGAGACAATCAGGTTCAGACTTAGTAGTTTTAATAGTAGAAAAATATGCATTCCAGTAATTTTGAAAAGACATTAAAAATATTCTGATAATCAATAAAAATGGATGATGAAATAAAAAATCAATAACTTGACCAAAAAAATTTGGACACACGATTGGGATAGTAAGCTTAGGCCTAGAATACTAGACCTCAAGGGTCCTTGCCAAGTGACACAGAGAATCCAAAGCATGTAATGTCAATCAACCTAAGGAGTGGTAAATATGAATTTGGCATACCTCTATGAAAAAATAAGGAGGTTTAGACAAAGTTAGTTCCATAATAGGAAGAGGATTCAAGTTGCAGCCAAAGATGCTAAAATTTTAGGGAAGTCAGAATACCCATAAACTAAGAAAGATGATAGGGTACAAGAAATACCACCTTCATCATTCCCTCAAAAGTTTAAAAAAAATCCAATGAGGATGTATGATTCAAGAAGTTCTTTGACATGTTTAGAGAAATTTATATTAACCTCCCATTCTTAGATGTTTTGTAGGGTATGCCTAAGTACATCAAGTACGTGAAGGATATGGTGAAAATGAGACAAAATAAAATGATATTGAGATAGTGTAACTTAATAAGGAGTGCAGTTTAGTTTTAATAAGAAAAATGCCAGCAAAGCGAAAGGATCCGAGGAGCTTCACCTTACTTATAGAAATTAGTAATGGTGATGTGGTTCATGTTTTAAGTGATTTGGGGGAGAGAATAAATATAATTCTCCTATCTATTTTCAATACTCTTGGATTGGTATAGACGAGGCCATGTTCTTTGGTGCTCCGAATGGTGGATATAACTAGAGTGCAACCCAAAGAAATCATTGATGATGTTCTCATTAAGGTTGGTACATTCATTGTTCCTGCTGAATTTATTGTTCTTGAATATGGTGCAAATAATATAATACAAATCAAACTAGGACATCTATTCTTGGAAATGGTTAGAACATTAATTGATGTTAGAGAGGGCACTCCAATAATGAGACTGAATGATGAAGAGGTGGTCTTCAAAGTATACAAACCACTCAATTCACCATCACAATATAAGGATTTATGCATGATCACGGTTATGTAAGTGGATGAGTATGGGGTGATAGAGTGCTCACCATAAATGACATCTTTGAAATATCTCATAGAGTTTCCTAATACACTAATTACTCCTGAAAGAGTGACGTTAAAAAAAGAGCCTAAAAGTACTATTATGGAAAAAGATGATGACCTTAATAGTAATCACTCAAAAAGATTTAAAAAGTGTGTGAACATAGCCTCCAAGTAGGATAAAGATGATGAAGGAATATGAACTCAAGAGTCAGAAAAGAGTGAGAAAATGGCCTTTGAGTAGAAGGATGAGGATGAAGGAATATAGTTAGAGTAGTGATATAGGTCGTTCCACGATACTAAATTAGGTGTTACTTGGGAGGCAACTAAGCTAAGATTATTTTTGTTTTGGCTCATAAGTTGATAAGAAGTATTTACCAGAAATCTAAACTAAGAAGCATTAAAAATACTGGGCCTGGGGTCCACCGAACCTCATTGATGATTAAAGATGCTATTAACTAGGCCTAGAGGCATCAGGGAGTACTTCTATCTATGATTTTGAATTATACTTTGGGGACAAAGTATCTTTTTAAGTATGGGATGGAGAATCTTACCATGGTTTAGGTTGAAGTGCTGCTACAGGATTTTGATTTTTTTTTTTAATTTCTAATAAGCTTAAAAAAATAGGAAAAGATTTTCTCTTTGCTTTTTAGTCTTAGTTGGTGTCAATCTAGTGGGGTCACACTTCACCCACCCCTTGAAGTTTCTTTTAGAAATAAGTGAGATTTTCTTTTTAGATGCAATATGTGATTACATGATGCACATGGTTCTAAATGTTAAAAACTCATGTTGGTTGTGTTGAATGACTACTTTTAAAACACTTAGACTCATTTACATGACACTTATGCACTATTGTAATAATTTTAAATTCGTTCTATTGCTTAGTTTAGAGTGTATAATGATCCTATTTGATTTAACCATGTGTCGCATGTGAGTGAGGTCAGTTCTACATTTGTTGTTACATTTTAATCTCCATAACTTGCTAGATGTGTGTGCAAAGAAAAATAAAAAATATTGGGTTAGGAGTGATATAGGAATTTTTTTAATATCCATGTTTCCTACCCCATTTTATCTACCCTTGTGCATAATCTTAGTTAACCCTGTTGTGCTTTAGCCTAATTCATTAGTAGCCTTTTATGTAGCATATTCCCTTTCTTTGATTGTCCATAATTTGATCCAAATATCTTAAGAACATTAGTTGAAATATTAATATGGTTAATGGGTATGAAATTTAAGGAAAGAGATGAAAGTGAAGCCTCAAAGTAGTAGCTAGTGGTGTTGAAAAAGTTGATGTGTTGTGGTTTGGAATAATTTAATGAAAATAAAGATAATTGTTCAAAATTGAATCATGTTCTTATAGAAAATACTCCCTCCTTATGTGTGTGAACTAGCTTAAAGAGATGGGGAAAAATAAAAGAGATGTGTGAAGATAGAGTTGTTAAAAGTTTGATTGTTTAGAAAAGAGTTCAATGTATAATGTGATGTATTAAAGAACTTAGGGAAGATAGTCACTATTACTAGAAATAATATTTCCTACCCATCCCTTAGCATACATTACAACCCATAAAGTCATGTTTGATCGTTAGCATTAATACTTTAATATTATTGGAGTACTATACCAAGGGAAAGCCTATGGTTCATCCTATGTGGCATGTGAATTCTTTGTGGTAGTTAGTGAAATTTTATTCTATACCTATTCTTGTGATAAATTGCATCTTTGTAAGTGAATATGGGTAACTATCTTTATGGTGAGGGAGAATGTTTGATGATAGTTGAGTGACTTATATGATTCTTAATTGATTAATATGCATGATTTCACCAACTTAGTTGAGTCAATTCATTAGGCTAGAGAGTTTGAAGTAGTGTTCATGATTTTTCAAATGTATATGACATGCTTAGGGTGGAACTTTCTATTTGTGTAGTCATTGTAGTGATAGTGCTAGATGGAGTGTCGTATTTGTATTTGTAATTTTGGAGTCTTCCTTATACATGGTGCTTAATGTAAAGAGTTGTTCAAGTAATAACAAGGCTTTAAGTGCTGGGTGATGATCTTAGGTGGATTTATGCACCTAGGTGTCATAATCTCTAGTATTTAGCCTAGTTTTGAGGACACCTTTTGTCCGTAAGGAGTCAATATGCATACAATTGAGAATCTAAGTGTTAAATTACTTGATTTAAACATTTAAGGTGTGTTCAAAACAAGTTTGGAATGAAAACAACCACATAGAGTTTAGACGAGAAAACTAGTTTAACTATCATGAGCTAGGTGTAGTTCTAATGGATACTATTGTGTTTTAAGCACTAATTTGAGTTTTTATGTACAGGAGGCAATATTAGATGTTAATAGTGATTTTCTAAAGAAAAAAAGGCCTAACTATGATGGAAAAACTCCCACGAAGTGAGGAATTCAAGGCGAAATAGATGTAGCAAATATGGATGAAATCTTGAATTTATGAGCACTAGGATATTCCACGCCCTAGAGACTCTGAGATAATGTTGTTCCATGCTATTGAACATAAAAATGGATATCAAAAAATAGTAATCATCTGTGATAAGGGTGTACCACACCCCTTATCACAACAATGTTAGAGCATGTTAAGCCCTCATTTTCAAAATGGGCTAATTGGCTCCCTTTATAAATAGGACACTTGGGACTTGTTGTAAACACCTTGGAGGACCTTTGGGGATGGAAATACACTTGAGAATCTTATTTTATGGTTCTTGATAATTCTTTTATTTTAATTTTGGCTTTTATACATGAATTCTATAATTACAAATCATTATAAATCTATGAGTGGCTAAACATCCTCATCTAGGGTTGAGGCTAAGATCATGAATACTTAAACTTATTATGAGTTGGCTTATATTTATTATCATTTTTTGGTTGTTTATATTTCCTTATAATTACTATTCTATGGATTTATAACCCTTTGAATAAATCTATATTTTTATTAGTAGCCCGGAAGGAGGAACAATAGATTAGAACGTGGGATGTATGGAGTGGGATCTTATACAATGAGGGATTGAAGTTATGTTTTGAATTTAAGATAGGAATATACCTAATTTTCCCAATTTGGTTCATATATGATGTGAAATATGAATGTCTTTAACTTAGATCTCACAACGCCGCTCAAGAATGTAGTTGTTGGGCTAAGTTACATATATGATTAGATGATGAAAATTCCCTAATTATGTTATTAACCTCATGAATCAACATCCAAGATAAGAAACTAAACAAAAAATATTGTGTGGCTACGCAGGATTATTTTCAGTTCCTTAAACCTAGATTTCTCCCCATTAATGTCTCTAACGCTTTATATTATCACATTATTTACGGTAACTTTAATTCTTCAAATGTCAAACGTTATTGGTTACTTTTTCAATTGTTTAATCTTTGTAGTAATACTAGAATTAGATTGATTTGATCATAAGTACCTGCGGGATCGATATTTGTCTTATAAAGGCCACTTTACTACATGGGATACTATGTACTCTTGTATGTGCTCTAGGATGCAACACCATACGAGTTGTCGTTAATTTTTACTTCACTTTTCTTCATTTTGAATATTCATTGGTCTAAATATAACCTAGATGATGAATCGTAGATCTACCCAATGACTCGTTGTCTAGGCAATCTTCTGTTATTTGGTTCCTTTTTCTTCCTTGTTCCATTGCACTTACTTCTGACCCTGTTTTCCTGCAAAACTCAACAAACATATCATATCTATATAAAAGTACCTTTGTATTTACAAAAGTTCCTTATTTTAAGCAATGTAAGTGTCGTTATTCAATGACACATCAGTTTTACCATAAGAGTCTTAAAATCATAAGTAGGAGCATACCACGGTAGCTGAACACCTCTTGTAGTTTAAGAACCATCCAATATACTCGATAGAGTACCTATCAAGAAAGTTCTATCCAAATAACCTTAAATATGAATCAATAGATCCTCTAATAATAGAGTAGCAACTGTACCTTGAAGCGCCTAAGTTGGTCCCACATCCTCTAATATTTAAGGTAAATTAATATGATCAATCTCAGGCTCGAGAGTGGATACTCCAACTCACCCTATAACTGGAGTTGCTCTTTCTACCCATCCTCTACCTTGATCTTGGTCATGACCCCTGCTCGTCCTCTAACTAGGACTCTTGCTTCAAGTGCTTGCTCAATATCCTCGATAGCTCTTAATCAAGCTCTTACCATCTTTATAGAAATAATACAAGTTTATAATCTTGGTCATAAATAACACATATGATAAGTAATCAAATTACATATGTTTTGCTAAAAACATCCCATAACCTTTGGAAGATAAATATAGATATCAATAAATTGATCCATTTAATTCTACCAGACATCTTGCTCTTCTACTCATGAGATTGAAAAACCTAGCACTTTGATTCTTATTTATCACAATCCAGAATCTGAGGTCCTGATTGCCCCAACCCAAATCCAACCTTGGTAGGTAACCCTAACTTCATAAGAGAATATGAAAGACAAAAATAAGATAAATAATAATCAAATATGAGACATTAGGATAAATTCCCACTAATAACATTGAAAATATTCAAAAGCAAAAATAAATACAAATTAAATCCCATAATCTAATGTCATGAGTAAAGAGCACTCTAAAACCCGACATAGTGCATGAAAATACATAAAATCTATGTCTGTGAAGGTAAGATAATGAAATGATAATGGTAAAGATAAATTCTGGAATATGATCCAGACATAGAGCTCAGCAGTACTTGGAACAGTCTCAAATCTCCATGAACTTAAGGTTTGTAGGTCGCAGTCAAATTGGGATCTACATCAAAAGTATTGCAAATGTAGGAGTGAGAATGGTCTACTTGTACTCATTAGGCATCGTAGGTCGACCAAGCATAGTGAAATATTAAACATATAAAAAAAACTATGAGCATCGCTTCCACTTGCATAAAGAAAAGTTCACAATAGTGGCTTATGTCATACAACTCCTAACAGTATAAGTAATATGACTTTAATAGTTTTTTAAGAGCAACTACACTATGAATACATAAAATGAATGATAAATTACATAATATCAAACACAAAAGATAAATGCAGGTGATGTAATCCAATGGAATAATAACCTCATATGCACCGTTCGAGCATAAGCTTCTAGGAAAGAACCCACGTAGTGTTTACAACCTATATACTATCATAATCTCATCAATAAACCTTACTAGCACATCCCTCAATTAAGGCATTTGATAAAGTATCTTATTTTTTTCAAAGATAGTGTTTCTCAGTGGTACTTTTTTTATGAATATGGATGAATGAAATAAGAGTGCATTCTTATAACCAAATGAACATCATATATTGATGATCAACTTAATAATGGTAGAAATAAGCTCAAATTACCTAAAATCTTAATAGATCATTATATAAGTCATTGCATGGAAAAATAGTTGTGAAGGGTCATGTAAGATATCAATAATATAAATTTATGCCCTCACCCGAGAAACACATTAATAATAAATAACAAGTAGTGCTCAAGCAAGACCAATACAAGCTTTCTCATGGGCATCTCAATAATTATAATCTCTCAAGTCAATGATAATATTCACATAATTACACTTATGACAATAGGTTAAAATAATAATCTCAAAAGAAGAATCTCGTAATAAAATGCCCAACCCGTAGCATATTTTACATGAATGATTAACTATCCATCCTATACTGAAGAAAGTTATGTCATAACCTACCTCAAAAATCAAAACACGTGCTTGGACCCTAAATAAGAAGTCTTTCCTTTTTATGTAGCCTCAAAATGAACTCATTCTATCAAAAACTTTATCCTCCTTTTTAGGTAGCCTCAAAATCAACTCAATCCATCAAAAACATAATCTACATGTCAAAATGATTTTATTGATACCCATATATCCACTTTCATTTTGGGTACAAAAATACTTTGAAAATTAACCCCAAAATAGAAAGGATAAAATTGAAAATTTTATATTAAAAATCATGTTATGCATACTTTAATGGTTATAAATATGAGAAACCATAAAAAATAAGATAAAATTGAGCTTGATATCATTGAAAAAAATATTTTAATCATTTTCTTGGGTAACCCACAAAATTCCAAGTTTGAAATCAATGTTTCGGAGTTATTTTTTAGATAAATTAATGGGTAATAATGAAGATTAGTTCAGAAGATTAACCAATTTAAAATCTATTATACTGAGGTACCAAGGTTCACAATGATAAAACAATAATAATGAATTTATACCATTTAGGTGAACATTGCCTTGGAATCACAGCCCCCACCATACAATTGTAAGGGTTGGCATTGACCATCATTAAAATGGTAATCGCAATCGTGGGAGATAGTCCTTTCATCCATGATGCACAACCTAACCTTGACATGTTATTGTAGTGTCCCATTTTTGGATCACGATGCCTAACAACATAACCATTTATGATCGCTACCCTATGTCATATGATTGTGAAGAAGAAATTCTGGCGCACAAGAATATGCCCACCAACAATCAACCCAAGGCTAATAATATTTAAAATAAACCCACAATATGCATTTGAGACCCCACAAAAATAATTTGATAATTCTACTAGGCTCATTTCGATGTTTCAAACTAAATAGAATCATCAAATTTATCAATAGAGGTCATTTTCAATAAGTTACTATGGGAAATCCTTTTAGGCTAATATAACTAGTTTCTCATCTAAATGCTCAAAACATAAAATAAAGATTCAAAACCCAAAATAACCATGCTACTAACCCAAAAACAACAATCCATATCTAGTGGAACTGATAAAATCACCATTCAATTCTCAAATTACAAAATGTTGACCAAGGTCAAAAGTCTCACTTTATAGGCTACTCAAAACTTCAAAAATATCTCGTATGATTCAGTAACTAAGATAACCACTCCCACAACTCATTAATATTATAAAGTAATAATGAAGAAGGGCAAAATGGTCAAAATATAAAAAAACTAAAAAGACAATGAGGGTTGTTACATAACTACAATATTTTTTATAATGAAACAATTATAATTCACTCATGGAACTATGTTCTCCTTGATCTCAAAATGTAACTAATTCAAACTCGATCTCATCTCAATATACTATACTATCTCACCAATAAACTAAATGTGTATGCTTATGCTAATGGACTTATTTATGCCAAACTATTCATGATCTATAGAGGATGCACCAGTGTCTACATAATATATTAGCATGGTACCCAATCTATAATAGTTATATCCATATTAATATCCTTACTAATATAGTAATTGATCCATTAACCAAAACCAAATTATGATTCCAATTTTGTATCTCTTAGGATATAACATAGTGAACTAAATAATAAGTAGACTTTAGAAACACCTTGGGGTTTTACCCTTGAAAATTTCCTAAGCTTTGATCCTATTTTCCTTGTGATAACTCACCATACAAGTCATAAGATATGGGTATTAGTTAGGTGACCTAACTCGTAAGGTGTCAGTAAGTGATGGTTAGGTTTTTATTATGCTTACGACTTAATGGGTACGGATCATATGGTTTGGTGATGGATCATTAGGTTGATCCTTCACTTAATATAAAACGTAGTGACTTGACGTGGCTCTAAGTATAAGTGGCTCAATAAGAGTCATGAGGATAGGGTATGAGTGGTATATCTTAATTATATATTGTCTAGAGTCCAAACACTTTGTATTCTGTCTTAGGTACGACTGGACCATATGAGTCGTATGGTCTGGTCAAGAGTAGGAGCAATAGAGTTATATGGTTGACAGTGTGTTGATATCTAACCTTCTGTTCTACCTAATATTAGATGTTACCAATCATGTGTTGTGGTGACGACTTGAGGGGGTCAACTCATACCCTCCTATGATGATTTTATAGTTTAAGTTGAGGGTATTCTGGACAATTACCCTCTTAACTCCTTTTTAACACATGACTTAAAACCTCTTTTGGGATTTTATTAACCTATTATTCTAAATCAAACACTCTTAAAAATCTCTTAAAATCTCTCTCGAGCTCTTGGTTCAATAAAAGGCTAGGATTTGTACAAGGCAATCAATTAAGGGCTTTCAAGGGTAAATCTTTCAATATTCCTTGGTGTCTAAGGCATGTTACTCCTCACTCATTGCTAGTTCAACTAAATGCATGTGTTAATAAATGGTTTTCATGATATTATTGTGGTACTATTTTTGTTTTGAAATAGACATTGTTGTTTTTTGTTGTTTTTGATTTGATATTATTTTTCCATGTTTTCTTATGGTTTTTCATTTTATAATTATGGTTTGAACACTTAGTTGCATGGGAATGGTGAATTAACACTTTGTTTTGGTTTTGGAAATTATATGCCCTCAATATGTTTGTTAAAATGACAATGAGAATGATTTAATCACATAGTTTGACTATTCTTGAAGTCCTTACATTGTATAAAAGGTAATGGAGCTTAAATTGGTTTCGTAGGTTTTAAATTGTTCAAAATGGCCTTGGTGGCCATGGTCTTGGTTTAATTGGATGCTTTGGAGTAAACTTGGTTTAATGTCTTTGGTATGACATAAATGGATAGACTTGCAAGCTTTAATTTTGGTATGAAGATACCAATGGCTAACACCTAACTAAAAAGACTCTTTGGTAAATGGTTGGTTATGTGTGCATAGTTTTAATACTGGCTTAAAGAGGGTCGTGTTAGCAAAGCCATAGAAGGTGGATGTCCTAGGGGAACCAAAACTAGAAACTCATGTTTGTTGTTGTAAGGTTTGGTCTTGGTGACCGTGTGCTTGATGTAACACTTTTATTTTTGAAGATGTACTAGTCATTATAGGTTTTCCCCAGTTTATACGGCTAACACATACCGAGGCCCTTTCAGTAGGGGCAGCCAAACCCATATAGCTTGTGGGTGTATTTAAGATAGCAAGCTATACAACCTAGGTTAAGGTTTTAAATGCATTCTAAATCCAGTTCCCATTCTCGGTATGGTATATATGTATATATGTATGTGATTGAATATGGTTATTTACTTTGCCATTGAATAATAACATTATTTTATCCTTATTCCTGAGTACATGCTACCGTCCATTCCTCTAACCGTCTTAGGGAATTGTATCCCCACCCGATGTAGAAACCGCTACTCCTCCTACTTAGAGACTTGGATTTGGGGACAGCTCTTTGTCAGATTGAAGTGGTGATCTTTCATACACTGGAAGACACCATTTTATGCTATGGACTTCTTTTATTTATCTATGTTTGTTGGACTTTGGTTTTTGCTATGGTCGGGGGCATATCCTGATTGGATATTCTTTGTCTTTTGATAGAGGCTTTTTGGGACTACTATAGGCATAGGCGGTGTCGATATTAGTGTCAACCTTGGTATTGGTATTGGTATTAGGGTTGGCACCAGTTGAATATTTGATTGAGGTTTTTGGATTATGGTTATAAACTTTAATTAATTTCTTTAAATTATTATTGTCTTATATTGTTATATGTTTGGAATTCATTCGACATAGGGTACATGGTTGTTATTATGAGGTATTATGGGTGATCTTCGATCCAAATCAGACTTGAGATGCTCGACACGACTAGACCTTATTTTAGGTCATGTCAGATTGGTATCAGAGCCCTAGGTCCATGGTTAATTAGGAGTCCACAAAGCCGTGTTGATTAAAGTGTCTTTTAAGGGCATGCCACACTTATAGAGGAAAGGCTACAAGGCATTTTGGAATATTTCTCTTTCTTGTGTTCTGCTTTCAAGCTATATAGTCTAAGGTCTCAAAATCTTCTCTAATTCTTATTTGATCACTTTTTAGATCAAGCCTCCCCGAAGATCTGAAGCTCACGGAAACTCATCTTCCCTACCTGAGGACAATATTGATGGAACTAGTTCTATATATTAGGTTAAAAATTGGTCTAGGGGTCTAGTTCTTAATTTCTTTCTTGGAGTTCTATCGCTTCCTTGTAGTACTTCTCGAGCTCCTTAGGCTGATGTAATAAGTACTGAGTTTTGTCAGTCTATCCATATGTTGGCATATTTGGTAGCTTCTCAGGCTAAGTGTGGTACTTCATTACTCTATCTTCTGAGGCCACATGGGTTGTCCCATTCATGAGGTTGAATCCTCAATCCTTTACTGTTGTTAAGGTAAAGCAGGATCCTCAGGGTTTTCTAGATGAGAAAGAAAAGATCTTTTGTGTTATGCATGCCACAACTATAGAGGGTGTGTATTTTGCTGCCTTCTAGCTAAAAATATAGCGTACAAATAGTACAAAGAATAAGATTAGTCAAGAGGTGACGATGCTGAGTTAGCCCTGTGGGAGGATCTTTCTAATATTTTCCTGGACTGCTTCTTTCCATAAGAGCTTAGGGATGGAAAGTTAGAAGAAATTTTTAATATGAGGCAAGGTAAGATGTTAGTCAAGGTGTATGCCTAGAAGTTTTACCAGTTATCTCATTATGCTTTAGAGTTAGTTCCTAGCATGAGGGCTAGAATGGGAAAGTTCTCTTTTGGGTTGTCTAGAGACTTGATATTAAAGATTATGGCTTCCTTATTAATCAAGGAAATGGATATTTCTAGGAAAGTTGTGTACATAAAGCACATGGAGGAAGAGAAAAAGAAGAAGGTTGATATAGTACAGAGGTAGAGCAAGAATTTTAGATCTTCTGAGCAGGGTAGTGGGCAATAATAGAGTAGCAGAGATGGTGGGAAGTGGCCCAAGAAGAAGTGGGGTTGTTCTGGGTTTTATTCCATGGCTAGTTCTCTCTACCCAAAGTTATTGGGTGACTGTCGTTTCTAAGAGGGCGACAACTGTAGGGGTCAACTTCATTATATCCTTCCTACAGGTTTTATGGTAGATTGCATCGGGGTTAATGTATAGATAGAAGGGTTATGTGCTTTAGCTATGGTCAGTTAGGGAATATGATTAAGAATTATCCAGTGGCCAAGGTTGCTTCTGGGGAAAACTAGGTTCCAGTGGCCTCTTTTTCAACTCCCACACCAAAGAGTGCACCATCTTGTTACAACACTGGTCAGAACCATCTCAAAGCTCTTAATACTCTATAGGATTTAAGGCATCACTTGCTATTGTGACTAGTATATTGAAACTCTTTTCACATGATATGTACTATTTACTTGTTCTAGAGTCCACTCTTTCTTGCGTGACCCCATTTCTGGTTGTGCATTTTGGTTTTGGTCCAGAGTGTATTTCAGACCCTTTATTTTTACCCCAGTGGATGACTCTATGGCTGCAAGAAGAGTCTATAGAGGTTGTGTGTTATCTATGATTGGTGGGGATACTTTGGTGGATCTGTTTGAATTAGACATGGTTGATTTTGACGTCATAATGGTGATGGATTGGTTGCACTCATACTATGCTTCTCTAGACTATCACACCCGTAACATTTTCTTTAAATTCCCTAATGATTTTGTTATTGAATGATAGGGTAGTTCCCTAGATCCTAAGGGGAAGTTCATATCATATCTTAAGGCTCAGAGACTAATCTTCAAGGGGTGTCTCTATCATCTGGTTAAGGTTACAGATTTTAACTCAGATGGTCCTTTATTGCATTTCATCCCAATGCTGAATGAATTTACTTAGGTCTTCCCTGATGACCTTCCTAGAGTTTCTCCTAATAGAGAAATTGAGTTAGGGATAGATATTATTCAGGACACTTCTCTAATCTCTATTTCTTCGTATGGAATGGCGCTAGCTGAGTTGAAGGAGCTAAAAGAGTAGCTCAAGGATCTTTAAGCAAGGTTTTCATCCATCCTAGTGTGTACCAGTGGGGTGCACCGGTGTTATTTATGCAGATGAAGAATCGTTCCCTTCAGATGTACATAGATTACTAACAGTTTAATAAAGTGATGGTAAAAAATAAGTACCCTCTTCTGATGATAGATGATTTGTTTGATCAGTTGCAGGGCGCTAAGTTTTCTCTAAAATAGATCTTTGATCTTGATATCATCTGTTAAAGATTAGGGAAAAGGATATCCCTAAGACTGCTTTCTGTATCCTGTATGGATATTTTGAGTTTTTGATTATGTCTTTTGGGTTGACCAATGCCCCGGCGACAGTCATGGATTTGACGAACGGGGTCTTTTATCAATTTCTTGACTTATTCATCATTGTTGTCATAGATGACATTCTGGTGTATTCTAAGTGAAAGGTGGTTCATTCCAATTACCTCTATATTATATTATAGACACTGCAGGAGCAACAGTTGTATTTTTGAAATGTGAATTTTTATTGAAAGTTATTACTTATGTAGGTCATATCATTTCTAGTAAAGGGATCATGGTGGATTCGTAGAAAGTTGTAGTAAAAAATGGCTTAGACCCATTACTCCAATCAATATTTGGAGCTTAACTGGCTACTATAGAAGGTTTGTGGAAAGCCTTTCTTCTATATCTCAGTTATTGACTAAGTTAACTTCGAAGAAGGTAAGATTCGTTTGGTTTGATACTTATGAGGGTAGTTTTAAGTAGCAAAAGGATAATCTAACTTTGACTCCAATTTTGACCTTGCCTGAAGGCACTGATGGGTTTGTGGTATACTTTGATGCATATCATCTGGGGATTGGTTGCATCTTGATATAGAATAGCAAGGTGATAACTTATGCCTCCAGATAGTTTAAGGTATGTGGGAAGAATTATCTGACTCATGACTTGGAATTGTTAGTTGTGGTGATCGCATTGAAAATATGGCATCACTATTTGCATGGAGTGTATGCGGATATCTTTTCTGATCATAAGATCCAGCAGTCTATGTTTACCCAAAAAGATCTTAACCTCAGGCAAAGGAAATGGATCGAGATTCTCATGGATTATGACATGAGTCCTTACTACCACCCAGGTAAAGCAAACATCGTTGCTGATGTTTTAAGAAAGTTATCCATGGGGATTATGGCTTATATGGATAAGGAGTAGTAAGAGTTGGTAATTGGTATTCACCATTTGTCTAACCTTATAGTCTGCCTGTTGGACTCTGAGGATGGTGGCGTGTTTGTACAGGAGGATGCACAGTCATCTCTTGGTGCTGAAATCAAGGAGAAATAGATATTAGTTCCTACCTTGGTGAGGATCAATAGTGATGTGGGTGGGAAAAAGGTTATGGCCTTTGAGATTAGTGGTGATGGTACCTTGCGGTACCAAGAAAGATTTTGTATTCCCAATGTAAATAGTTTGGGAGAGAAGATCTTAGCTGAGGCGCATAAGTCATGTTATGTTGTTCATCCTAGTTCAATGAAAATCTATCATGACCCTCAGGAGATGTATTGGTGGAAAAATATAAAGTAAGATATGGCTAATTCCATAGTGTATCAACAAGTGAATGTTGAGCACATGAGGCCCAAGAGACTATATCAAGAAATTGAGTTGCCTATGTAGAAGTGGGAAGTGATCAATATGGATTTCGTTATTGGTCTTTTTTAGTCTCAGAATTATTTTAATTAGGTTTGGGTCATCGTGTATAGAATGAAAAAGTCTGCTCAGTTTTTGCCAGTAAGGACTAACTTCTCGTTTGAGGACTACGCAAGGTTGTATCTCCATTAGATTATGAAGCTGAATGTGATGCATGTTTCTATAATCTCAAATCATGATATGCAGTTTTCATCTAAATTTTAGCAGGTGTTTTAGAAAGGGTTAGGGACTAAGGTAGGTCTGAGTACTGCTTTTCACACGCAGTCAGATGGGCAAGGATAAAGGACTATTCATCCATTGAAGGATATGCTTTAGTCTTACGTGACTGACTATGGTGGTAGTTGGGTTGATAATTTATCCCTTATAGTGTTTGCTTATAATAATATCTATAACTCTAGCATTAGGATGGCAACATTTGAAGCCTTGAATGGTAGGAGGTGTAGGTCTTTGATTGGGTGGTTCAAAATTAGTGAGGCGGATAAGTTTGGACTAGATTTGGTTCACTAATCCATGAAGAAGGCAAAGTTGATTTGGGATATGATTAAAGCAGTCTAATTTTGCTAAAACTCCTATATGGATATGAGGCAGAGGAAGTTGAATTTTGACGTTAGGGATAGGGTGGTCTTAAAGGCCTCTCCCATAAAGGGAGTGATGCGTTTTGTGAAGAAATGGAAGATCAACCATCAAAATATTAGTATGTACTTGATTTTGAGGAGGGTTGGAAATATTGCGTATGAGTTTGATTTGACTTCTAGTTTAAGCTCCATTCACCTAGTATTCCATGTTTCTATGTTAAGGAATTGTATGGGTGATCCATCGCAAATTGTGCTGATCAAGGATGTTGGTATTTTGGATTCCCTATCTTATGAGTTAATCCTGATATAGATCTTAGATCGGTAGGTTTGTCAGTTGCTGACGAAGGACGTAGTTTTGGTAAAGGTTCTATGAATGAACCACAAGGTGGAAGGGGCTATATCGAAAGCTGAAGGGGACATGAAGTCCAAGTATTCATTCCTATTTTCTTCTCTAGAAATTCGTGTGAAAAGTATGTGTTCTTCTTAATATATTTATTTTCTAACTTAGTTAAAGGAGATATTGATTTCCTTGTATCTTTGTTTTCTAACTTAGTTAAAGGTAAGAATAGAGGCGCGATTTTAAACTATGCTTTTACTACGTTGTACCATCATTCAAGGATGAATGATCCAAGTGGGGGAGAATTGAAATACCCTAGGTTTTGTACCTTTGAAATTTCAAAGCTTTAAGCTTACAGTCCTAGTAATGACTCACTATACGAGTCGTATAATGTGGGTATGGTCAGGTAACCCAACTCGTAAGGTGTTCCAATGAGTGATGGTTAGGTTTTTGTTATGGTTACGACATTGTGGGTATGGGTCATATGGTTTGGTATGGGTCGTTGGATCGATCCTTCACTTAATCTGAAACTTAGTGACTTGACTTGGCTTTAAGTACGAGTGGCTCAATAAGAGTCGTAAGGATAGGGTACAAGTGGTATAGTCTAATCGTATGTTGTCCAGTATCCAACCCCTTTGTATTTTGTCTTGCATATGATAGGACCATACGAATCGTATGGTCTAGTCATGAGTTGGGGAAATAGAGTCATATGGTGGACAATGTGTGGGTTTCTAACATTCATTTCTAGTTACGATAGGATGGTACCAGTCATATGTTGTGGTGATGAGTTAGGGGGTCACCTCGTACCCACCTGCGGTGCTTTTACAGTTTTAAGTTAGGGGTATTTTGGAAATTTCCCCTCTTAACTCCTTTTGACCCCACAACATAAAACATCTTTTGGGACTTCATTAACCTATTATTTTAAATCAAACACTCTTAAAAATCTCTCTCAAGCTCTTAGTTCATAAAAAAGCTGGGGTTTCTACAAGGCAATCAATTGGGGGCTTTTGAATGGTAAATCTCTCCATCTTTCTTGTTGTCTATGGCATATTACTCCTCCCTTATTTTAAGTTCAACTAAAAGCATTTTTAAATAATGGTTTCCATGGTATTATTGTGGTATTGTTTTTGTTTTGAAATAGATGTTATGGGTTTTTGTTGTTCTTGATTGGAGAATGTTTTCCCATGTTTTCTTATGGTTTTCATGTATAATTATTGTTTGAACATATGGCTGCATGGGAATGGTCAATTAATACTTGGTTTTAGTTTTGGAAATCATATGCCCTCAACATGTTTGTTAAAATGCCAATGAGAATGATTTTGTCACATAGTTTGACTATTCGTGAAATCTTTGCATTACATAAAATGTAATAGAAAAATTGGTTTGGTTGGTTTTAAATTACTTGGAAAAGCCTTGGTGGCCATGGTCTTGGTTTAATTTGAAGCTGTGGAGTCAACTTGATTTTATGGCTTTGGTATGGCATAAATGGATAGACTTGCAAGCTCTAATTTTTATATGACAATACCAATGGTTAATGCCTAATTAAAAAGACTCCTTAGTAAATGATTGGTTATTTGTAAATGGTTTTTATAAGGGCTTAAAGAGGGTCGTGTTAGCAAAGCCATGGAAGGTTGAGGTCCCGGAGGAACCAAAACGTGATAGTCATGTTTGCCAACGTGACGTTTGGTCTTGGTGACCATTTGCATGATGTGACACTTATATTTTTAGAGATGAACTAGTCATCTCAGATTTTTCTTTGGTTTGTGTGACTAACACGCACCGAGGCCTTTTCAGTTGGGGAAGCAGAAACCATATAGCCCATCTGTGGATTTAGGACAGCAAATCTAAACAACCCAGGTTAAGGTTTAAAATTCATGCTAAACCCGGTTCCCTTTCCCGGCATGGCATATATGTATATATGTATATGATTGCATATGGTTATTTACTTTGGTTTTGAATAATGGCATTATTTTATCCTTATTCCTGAGTAAATACTAGCATTCATTCTACTAATCATCTTCGGGTGTCGGATCACCATGCGATGCAAGAGCCGACCATACTACTCTACCTACAAAGTGACTTGGTTTTGGGAACAACTTTGTGTAAGACAGAAGTGGTGAGCTTCCATACTCCAAAAAACTCTATTTCATGGAATCGTCTTCTTTTATTTATCTTTGTTTCTTTAACTTTGGTTTTACCTATGGTCGGGGGTATGTCTCGACTGGATGTTCTTTGATTTTGGATAAAGGGTTTATGAGAATACTATGGGCATGGGTGGTGTCATTATTGGTGTCATCCTTGGTATTAGTTTTTGCATTAGAGTTGGCACCGGTTGAATATTCGATTGAGTTTGTTGGATTATGGTTATAGACTTTAATTGATTTCTTTGAATTAACTTTTCTTTATCTCGTTATATGTTCAAAATTCATGTGATATAGGGTATAATGTGGTTATAGTTGGGTATTGGGGCGGTCTCCAGTCCTGATCTAACACGACTTAAACCACGGCTTTATCATAATGGGAATCCCAAGTCCAACATGGACCGGAGATCACCTTGATACCCAATCTATCCAAACAACAAACCACAAAAAAACAACCAAATCCATAACTATTTCATAACATTCCTAAGCCCACAATTTGTCCATGCAAATCCTCTAAAACAGAACAAAAATATCCAGTCAGTACATGCCCATGACCATAGCCAAAACCAATATCTAAGTCTAAATTAATAAAGACATAAGAAAACTCAAAGCAAGAAATTGATCCTTCCGAGGTATGGAAACTCACCACTTCAAGTCAATACAAGCTATCCCCGAATCCAAGTCACTGATTAGGGGTGTGATAGTATGACCAACACCTGGATCATATAGGGATACAATGTCAAAGATGGCTAGTAGTTTGAGCGCTATCATGTAACTTAAGATTAAGGATAATATAATGTCAAGGTTCAAAACAAATCAACCAATGCAATACATAAATATACATATATATCATACCGGGATAGGGACAAGATTAGCATGAACTTCGAAATTATTAACCTGGGTTGTGTAGCATAACTGTCATAAAATAAGGCACCCACAGGCTATATGGGCCTAACTCTCCCCTAGTTGAATGGGGCCCAGTACGTGTAGCTACACGAACTAGAGAATATCCAATACCGTATAAGCCTAAATGGGGGGACTCGAACCTCCTGGCATAATCAAGGTGACTTATGGGGGACTCAAACCTGCCATTCATATATCTACTCAGGGGACTCAAACTACCCGGTCATAAAGACACCCGCACTAGCTAGTAAAGTTTCTAGTGTTGGTCCTTGGGACTGCACTTTCATGGCCCGACTACACATCCCGCTTTAAAGAGCAATTTGAAACCATCATTTCACATACACAACCATTAAGCCAATTACTTAACAAAGGCACTTCATTGGTATGGTCATACTAATACCACTTGCAAGCATACAACATGCCATTACCATTATCAATCAACCAATCATTCATTTGACTTTGGGACTCGAACCTATTTTCAAACAAAGACAATAATTAAATTAAAAGTTCTCGAATCCATTGTCTAATAAAGTAGTAAATCAATTTAATGCTTAGGGTCTCAAACCTTTTTTCCAATTAACTCACAAGGTAACCATTCAAATCATTACATAGCCAACAAGGCCTTCACAAAACCATTTACCAACCATTCATATTCATTAGGCCAATGCCTTAGTTCAAAACATTATTTAACATGTGACTAGTTTATTCTCTTAGATATTTTCACAAACATATTAAGGGCATACCATTATCAAGACTAAAACCAAGGTAAAAACCATCAAGTTTAGGGTTACCCATGGCCCATTTTTTAAAACAAAATTACAAAGAACCCACATGTGTAAACCATCACAAAAACATATACAAACATAACTTAAACCAAGAGTAAACAATAATCAACCATATGCAACAAAACACTCAACATTGGTTTTCAAAAATACCATTAATAAATCAATATCAATGTTTAAAACACATGATATTGGAGAACTAACAACGAGGGAAGAGTCCCATGCCTTATTCACGAAGATTCACAGAAAGAACTTGACTCTTGATCTAGATGAACACCTTGTAAAAACCCTAGCGCAATCTTTAAGGGGGAGTATAAAGAGAGTTTTAGGAGTGTTTTGATATTTCAAAGTGCATTATAAAAGGCTACAATGTGTTTTAATATGTGGGGTCTTAATGGTTTTAGGGTGGGAAATGTCCAAAATGTCCTCATCTTAAAAGTTGAAAAAGATGTGCAGGAGGGTACATCTCCCTCCTAACTCGTACACCAATCATATGAGTCATACACACCACTCATACCCTAGACAGAATGATGGACTTCAATTCTATCCAACATAAAATTTCTTGGCTTAACTCGTATCTGATCATGCAATTGGTACCCTAGACTCGTACCATAGGCAAATCATCTAGGCTAGATATACTAAGCAATATACGAGTGGCTTTCCTCACTCGTACTATCTCCATATGACTCGTGTGGTGTCTATTCGTACATTGGAAAATAACCAACGAAAACCATACTGATTAACATATGAACACGACCCTTAAACCATACCCACACTATATGACAAGTAAGCACAAGTCGTATGATGTCCAGCGAGCTCGAAATCAAAAATTTCCAAGGGTCAAAATTAGGGTGTTTCATGGTCGAACTTGAGATGCCTAACATGACTATGACCTGGTTCAGGTTGTGTCAACTTTACAATTGCAAGGTACTTTAAATTATCTTCAATATTTAATAACTTATCATTTATGCATTAGCAAGATCTAAATCATTAACTACAAGTATGTATGCAAACCAATCAATACGTTATTTAATTCAGAATCCTATAAGTACTAAACTAAGTCTCAAATCTAATTATACCATAACCTAGCTTAACTAAATACCTAAATCTATGCTAAGTTTCAAGATTCCTGCCTTTAGTCAAAGTTATTGTTCATGGTCTAACATAACAAGTAAAAGAGTAATTAATCATTTACATTTCTAAAATAAGCCTTAGAGATTTAACTCCCTAGCTTTACCATTTTCATAGCCTGAAACATTAGTTAATGATTTTTCATCCAACAATTAACAAAAATCCCCATAATTTGCATTTGAGGGGAATAATTCTACACCAGGAAGTGTCAATTGACAACCTAGAATAAATCTTTGGTTAAATCACATCTACCATTGGGGTTTTCATATCTATAATGAATGTAGGGCCAAAATTCTTGAAATCCACCATAAACCCTCATTTTAATGATTCTACAAATAGAATAAATCAAACATTATTAGAAAAGAGTAATGAACTTACCTTTATAAAGAAATTTCCGTAGCTAGGTGAAAAAATTGACTCTAAAAATTCTAAGCACAGACCTTTGGAGATTTTTGTAATTAAACTCTTGAAATATAATGAGTGGTAAATTTTATTTCTCATTGACATCTAAATTCTTGCTCACTACTATGATTAAACTGAGTAAATAAGGCTAATTCTCTATTGGAATGCATTAATTTTCCATTTTTGTTATCTTACATGTACTATAATGAAAATGAGTTGAAATAAAGCAAAAAGGAAAGGAAAAGGAAAAAAAAGAGTAAGATTTGAAAATAAAGGCCTAGGAGTCGACCCTCAGATACTTCAGGCTACAATCATGATCAGTCAATAAGTCAATTAAAGGGTGATCGCGATAAGACCACAACGATCGTGGTATCACGATTGCTGCCAAGGAATAACGATCATGATAGAGCAGAAAACTCTCAAGGTTAGAATTGTAATTTCACAAAGATGAGTCCCAAATCATAAGGGGTTAAAACCCTTTCATAATAGGGGGATCTTTACCAATCTTTTTCTCATCTCTTGGTACTTGGATTTTATTTTTGTACTACTCTTGGGCTAAAAATTCATAAGAGTAACTCCTACGTGAAGGATTATCAATTTCTATTGATTGTTTATTGGATTTTAAAGTTTGGTTTTACATTCTATTTATCTTTCGTGGATCAATTTGGTGGAAATTTCTGTATATCTTTACTCTCTATCTTTCTGAGTAGCTAGTTCTTCTTCTTGGGGTCATGCTTGAATAGGTTAAGAATAGTGCATGGGTGTGGTTTATTTATCTACCTAATTAGATATTTCTTATAGGTTTTTCTATAACTCTATATTGGAATTAAGAATTATGGGTAAAAACCCCAATTGACATAGATCTCATATCATCCTTGAAAGAGAGATATGGGTAATGAGTAATACTGAACTACACTTTGAATTAGTTTCTCTCATGGCATTATATTAGAAATAGGGATATTGTCTGGAATTGTTATGTTCATAAGCATCATTTTAGAAATAAGGATACTAGTATGAGGTATTGGATTGATTATTTTGTCACGCTCATGAGGTATTTGAAAAAATCCATCAGTGAAATTTAGTATTTTGTTGAAAGATTAAAACTAATACCTTATATCTAGCCACCTAAGACTCCTAGCTAAGTTTGGATAAATTCTCAATTACCCAAGAATGAATTCACACCTAGAATGGAATAACCCCAAGGCCCGTTCCTAATTTATTATACTCTAATTATTCTTATCCTCAATTTAGTCTTCTAGAAGCTCTAAAATTGTGATATTTTCAAAAACAGTAGAAAACCCTAAATATTTGTAACCTAGGTTTGAATTTAGCAAGAAACTTTTATTTTAAAATTACTCGATCACCATTCACATTGTTTCTCATGGATTTGACCTTGAATCTTGTTGGGTATATATTTACAATGACCTTTTGCATCAAAATATCAGTGTAACTTAAGCGATATCAAAAATGGCATTGCTGTCGGGGAATAATTCGCCATATTGAATTAATTTGAAATTTTAGCTTACTAAGCTTCGATTCAAACTTGTGAACATTTATTTGTGATTTTCTTTTGTTTCTTGTGTTTGGTAGATTTTTGCTTTTGCTTTTGCTTACTTGTTACCATGGCATTTAGAAATAAATATTAGTTAGTTGTTTGCAAATCTTATCATGATGATCCATCTCCATATTGTGGTGAACTCAACTTTTGGGAAAATTATAAATATGCTCTCTGGAAAAAAGTGTATGCACCATCTTGATCCTATTGGGAGTATGATTGTTCTTTATGTTATAGCTGTGATGGATGTTGGAGTGATCGCCTAAATTCCCTCTCCCTTATTTATGCTAAGAAAAATTCTAGTTCTTATTATGAGTTTGATAAGTCTCATGATGTGATAAAGTAAGAACAATGTACCGGATACAATGGTGTGGAAGCAACGTTTCTAACTATCTTGGATTGGGCGACTACAACGGGGGAGAACTGGATACAATGGTATGGAAGAAACGCTTGTAACTATCTTGGATTGGGTGACTATAATGGGAGAGAACATGTATCTCTTGCATCAATCCATGGCGATATTTGGAAAAGAAAGTAAAAAAAGAATAAGAAATGGGTAAGGAGGCTGGTCTTTCAAGTACCATAAATATGATCAATCTTCAAAATGAGGTTGATAAATAAAAGATATAAAGCCATATGGTTGATGGTGAGCTATATGTTGAAGAATTCTTGGTGATTTTCCAACCAACCAAAAAAATAATAATGAAGGATGCAAAAATTAAGGAAATTGTACTAGGGCTGAAAGAAAAATCAAAACAAATCCATTGTGAAGACTCTAGTTCATTTTAGGGAGAGAATGTCAAGAAGAATTCTACTCCTGAATTGGAAAGATGACCTCATTCCAAAAACTTTTTGACATTATGCTTGGTAGATGTGATGGAAGTCAAACCACCCAAGCAAATAATTAACGTTGGAGACAATGAACTAAATTCTTACATTTTGGAGATTGTCATTCCAAAAGGGCAAAATGATGTCCCTCACTTGAAGGCAAATATGTGCAAAATCCAATGTTTGACAAGTGGTTCATTGATGTTCTCACCAATACCCAATGAGTCTATTTGAAAATTTAATGTGAAGTTGGGAAAAAAGGTTTAAGTCATCAAAGTGGCGAGATAGAATATGTATCGTCGTGACCTTACCTTCGTCCAAAGTACCTCGAAGATATATGGATTTAAAATTAGGCTGGTGATTTAAATCCTCTAAGTGGAGACATAAATGATAGTAAAAAAATGTCAGTCCACGACTTTAACTAAGGCGCTTGATATGAGGCAACTCATCAGTTATATTTTTCAGATATTTATATTTAACAAATTCACTTAATTTTGATGCTTTGTAGGTATTAGACAGATTGGAAGCCCCAAAAAATAAGGAAAAATTGAGTTTAGAAGCATGGTAGTAATGCATGAAAATAGGGGAAAACATGGAAGAAATTAGTCTCAGATACCGCAATACTGGTTCGGGAGTCATGATTGTGGTAAAGTGATTGCGAACAATCATGTTGCGATCATAGTATTCTACCTATTTTCAATCCATGTGCAATCTCAGGGAGTCCCTTTTACCCTTCTTATATGTTTTTGTTATGAAGTAGGGGCACTAAAAGCCTTTAAATTGGGGGTACTTTTGAGCACCCCTGTTTCGTAATCTACACTTAGTGTACAATAATTTAATCTAGTTCACACACCAAGCATAGATATATAGTGAATGAATCAATGTATTTTTAGTTTTTTATTATTCTTTTTTTCTTTTGAAGTTTTCTTGGCGAGCTTTTCCCTATGATGGATTTAGTGACGACATTCTTAAGGAAAAATTATTGTGTTGGGGAGCCATAGAAGTAGGGAAAGTCTGAGTACCTGTGGCATTCTAGATCTGGGATTGCTTTTATTCATATAGCAAAGTCAGAGTAGCCATATTGTATGCCCTTGTGAGAGCCCAAATGTGAGATAACAACTTAATTTGGTAATAATGATAGCCATATTATGTGGGGAAATGTGAAACACTAATCCTCCTCTATCTAATTTTTTTAAATGAAAATTAAGGGTTTGGACGTGAATAATTTTTTAGCAACCGTTTCATCTTTTTGTGACTCCAAAGTCTTTAGTTGGTAGTGTGTAGAAAATAGCTCCTTTTTGTCTCTAGTGGAAAATGCAATTAAGCCCCCTTGAATACTTTGGATGCCATGTGTGGTGAGAATAGTCATTTAATTCTGACACTTACTTGTGTCACCTAGAACTTGCCCCATATTCTCTCAAAGCTGAATTTGATTATGCATGATAGGTGAAATGATTTTAGGCCTTATTTGTGAACATGGAAACCCATTATAGCTTAAAAAGGCTACTTGTACATAGATAGTATCCCTAGTCACCGTTTTTGACCCCTTGAACCTTTCTTTGGCAACCACATTACTAGCCTATTTGACTTTTATCCCTATTTTGAACCCTTCCCTCCTTGAACTTTAAAGTACAACTTGAGGCTAAAGACTAAGTTGGGGGTAGTGAATCTTAGACGAGGTAACTTTAGGCCACAGCATTGTAAGTGAGTGCCTAAGAGCTAAAAAATGAGAACAAATGAATAAGAAAAAAAAGGATTTAACAAAGGAAAGTACTGCATGAATTTTACAAAGAAAAGAGATGAGAAGAAAATTCTTTCAAAAGATGGGCGAATCAAGGTAGTAAAAGCAGGCCCATGTGTAATTTGGAAAGAAAAAAAGTGGCCCATGAGCCAAAGTTTAATTGAATAGTGTGTTATGTAGAGTTCAAAAAGGGTGTAGGTACTTTGATCCAAAAGATTTATCTTACCCTTTCCCAAGCCTACATTACTAGTTTGAAAAAGTCCTTCAAGATTGCCAACCATGTGTTCTTGAGTTAGTAGTAATCGAAAATAAGGGCAAGCATATGGCATGATGCTTGTGTGTATTGATGAATTCTTTGTGAGAATGAGTACTTGCACTTTAGTCCCTTGTTGAATGAAAGATATTATTATGTGTTGGGACTTCCTTTCTTGAGGAGGCATGTGGGATAATAGAGGAAGGAGAAGTTGCCATCTTACAAAATTGAGGCAAAAGAGTGTAATTGAATTTCTATTAATAGAGAGCCACTTCTAGAGAGTTAGCGAATATTGTTTGGTTGTTCTTAAAATTATTTTGTTTACTTAAATGTGTGCTTAATTTTGAGGGGAGTTGTGCGAATAACTTTTCCCATGCTCAAGGGCTAATTGGTAGAGCTAATCGTGTTTGTAGTCATTGTAATCATTTGGTCAAATGAATGGGCTTATAATTAAGTAGTGTCTTTGAATGGGGTGTAGTGTTGATTGAGGACACGAAAAAGTTTAAGTTGGGATTGTTGATGATTGGTAAATTTAACACTCATTGACATCTAAATTCTAGCTCACTACTATGATTAAACTGAGTAAATGAGGCTAATTCTCCATTGAAATGCATTAATTTTCAATTTTTGTTATCTTGCAGGCCTTATAATAAAAATGAGTTGAAATCTAGCTAAAAGGAAAGAAAATGGACAAAAATGAGAAAGAGCTAATAATGTAGGCCCAGGAGTCGATCCTCAGGTACCATAGTTGCAGCCTGAAGGTCGCAATCATGACCTGTCAATAGGTCAACTGAAGGGCAATTGCAATAGGAATACCGTAAATGTGGTATCACAATTTCATCAAGGGAATAACGATCTGAATAGGGAGGAAAAGTCTCAAGGGAAGAAATGTAATTTGACATATCTGAGTCCCAAATCATAAAGGGTTAAAACCCTTTCACAAGAGTGCCATACTTACCAATTTTTATCTCATCTCTTAGTCCTTGGATTTTAGTTTTGTACTACTCTTGAGTTAATAAGACCTTAGAGTAACTCCTAAGTGAAGGATTAGCAATTTCCATTGAAGGTTTATTGGATTTTAAAGTTTGGATTGATATTCTTTTAATCACTCATGGATTAATTTTCTAGAAATTTTGGCATATCTTTATCAGTAGATAGCTCATCCTTTTGTGGTTATGCTTGAATAGGTTGTGATTAGTGCACGGGTATTATTTATTTATCTACCTAATTAGCTATTTGTTGTGGGCTTTGCTATTACTCTTGGAAGGAATTGAGAATTGTGGGTGAAAACCCCAATTGACTTTTATTCCATAGCATCCTTAAAAGAGTGATATGGGTGATGAGTAATAGTGAACTACACTTTGAATTACGTTCTCTCATGGAATTATCTTAGAAATTGGGATGTTCTGTGGATTTGCTATGTTTTTTAGCATCATGTTAGAAATAAGAATGCTAGTATGTGGTATTGGACTGATGATTTTGTCACGCTCATGAGGTATTTGAAAGAATCCATGAGTGAAATTTAGTGTTTTCTTGAAAGACTAACACTAATCTATAAATCTAGCCTTCCCACGACTCCTAGCTAAATTTGGATAAATTTTCAATTATACATGTATGAATTCACACCCAGAATGGCATAACCCCAAGATCCATTCCTAATTTATTATATTCTGATTATTCTTAGCCTCGAGTTAGTCTTCTAGGATCTCTAAAATGAGATATTTTCAAAAATATTCAAACCCCCAAATATTTATATCCTAGATTTGCATCTAGGAAGTAACATTTATTTGAACTTAGTTGATCACCATTCACATTATTTCTTATGGATTTAACCCGACTCTTGTTGGGTATATATTGGCAATGACCGCCTTTCATCAAAACATCTATTTAAGTTGAGTGCTATCAAAATATATTTAAGGGAATTTAACACCACAAAACTCATACTTTAACCAAAAGAACCTACTAAGAAATAAGAGATTTTAGACTAGTATGGCTTAACCCATGATTCATATAATGAAACCACAAGTCATGAAATAACTCATGGTAAGATGTTTAGACTTTTCCAAAGTTCCAGTTAGCATGACTCAAACACAATTCATAAGACCAATGTACAAGTAACGGATTGACTCATAGTGATAACTAGAGGGAAAAGACCTGAAGATTGAAAACTTTTCTTAGAGATCACCAGTACAAACCATGAATCATTGATTTATCTCATAAATTATGGTATAAGGTCATTACCCTAAGGTAGAATTAGGTTCCAGGAAACTTAGGTCAAGGTATGACTCATGGAACCAATATACAGTCATACTATAGACTCATGACTCCTTAATCAGAAATAATCCAATTCGATACCAAGATAATGAGCTAGATCATGACTCATGGTAGCATAATACAAGTCATAGGGTTGACTATAGGATGCAATAGTATAAATTTTAGTTATATTTTTAAGGGAAATTAAGTTTTTCCTTGTTATTTTACGTCCTATCTATGTCATTTTGCATTCTTCTAAGGGGAATTATAGGCTAATACATATGTTTAACTCTGATTAAACCACTCCAAGTTTGAAAGACAAAAGAAATAACACTCTCAAGCTTTAGGTCTCAAGTTAAACATATAATAAAAATTTCTTAAGTAATCAAGTATGCGGGCGTTTCAAAAATATTGTCTTTCACCCTTATGCCCAAAACTTTAATTATAAAGTTGTAGCTTCTATGATTTCATGATTTAGGGTTCATACCTATTTATGCAAACTTTCCCTTTATGATTTTCGCTGGTATTAAAACAATTATACATTATTTATACTCTAATATTAGAAGTAATTTAGAATGTCTTATATTAAATTGGACATGATTTAGAACTAGATTACATGAGTTAAGTGTATAATAAGAATATAGTTAAAATTTAGCATGAATAGTTCAGTATTCCAAAATTCAAGTAAAACAACAATAAAACTAATTTATGTTTTATTTTCAGTTATTAATATACATACATATATATGTGTGTGTGTATGTGTGTGTGTTTGTATGTGTGTATGATTAGCTAGTATATAGAACTTTTGGGAGAGTTATTTAGTATTGAGCAGACAAGAGTTCCATACAACTCATGTCCGAAATCTATGTTGCCACCAAGAGATACGAGTTATTGCCAGTTGAGAATAACACCTTTAGCCAAAATGGACTCAGTTATAGGATCCACAGTGGACATGTTCTATACCTTTGGTCAGGTTTAGGGCACCCTCCTAACTGGGTTACATATTGCTAATGTAGTTTATGTAAGATATAAGAAACTCCCACAGAAATGGTTTTAAGATGATTTTGTAAATGAACTTACCAGTTTAGTCGGACTAAGTTATTATATGAGTTAAAACTATCTTGTATACCATAGCATATGATTTTACCATTGAGTCATAGTACTAGACTTTAGTTATTTTATCCAGTTTCGTCTATTTCATTTAAATCAATTTATAGTATGTTTCTAGTATGCTTACATTATTGCATATCCCAGCTGCTCATTACATTCAATATTATTAACCCAAGACTTTTCTTTTGTTCTATATTCTCTAATTATATAGTATATACTGCTCAGTCTCAACCGTTCAGATAGCCACATTTTGAAACAAAGCTTCAGTGGTGGCTTTGTGAGTCCTCATTATTCCAAGATTTTTCTAGTTTAATTATGCTAGGTTCAAACTTTATTTCCTTTTAGTAATTAGTAGATAGGGGTTTGTCCCAGTAACTAGTCAGTTTAGATAAAGGCCTTTAGAAAAAGTTAGACTGTTCAACTTGTAAATTAGTTTATATTTTATTTTAGAGTAAATAGTTTATTTAAATTATTTTAGTTATGTTTATCCAAATATTTTTTAGCTTCTGCATAGTTCCTCCAGTATATGTCTTAGTGTTATGCTAGTAACATAGGTTAGCTTAGGATGACTGGTGGTTCTTAGAACATGTTGCTTATAGGGTGCAGGCTTGAGAACTTACAAACTTAATATTGGAGCATTAGGTTTAATGCGCCAGATGGTGTTTGATTCCACATTAATTAGTCTTTTTCATACGTATGAGTGTGCCACACATATAAGCGGGAGGCTACAAGATGTTTTAGGAATACTATTCCTTCTTTTATTATTATGCGATAGAGATTAAATTTGTTTACTCATTTCTAATTTATGCTCTACACATTTTTAGATAGTTCCTCTAAAAAGAAACAATAAATGAGGAAACATGAAGAATTTGAATCTACCAATACCGACACATAATAATGTTACTAATATAGAGTTCTAAAATGTGATACTAATGCTTGCATTGTTTTGAAACCCTAGGTGTTGCACCATACAGTGAGGGACCAGGTCCCTCAAAGTCAATCATAGGCAAAACAAAGTAAAGTAACCAGTAATCAAAACATGGTGCAGGAAGAGTAAAGAACACAAGATTTTAACATGGAAAACCCCTCATTCAAGGAAGGGAAAACCCATGGCTTTCCCTTATAAGCACCATAAAATCCACTATAATCAAAATCTTTATTATAGCCTTCAATAAACCTAACTCTAGGTTCCTTTTGATTGTAATAACTCTACTACACGTTCATCTTGGAAAATCTACCAAGGACCCTCTGCACTGACTAACTCTAATAAGCAATAAGCCTAGGAAACTATACCTAAGCACTTCTATCAACAAAATAAAACACTACTCCTATATCATGAGTAGTTCAATTACAAAACATTACTCACCCAAGAACAATTCTGTTTAGGCTCACATAAATAGCTAAGAACTTGAGCAGTGTTGAAATAGGCTTTTTACTGCCTCTCTTCACACTTTGCAATTATGAAAAATCTATTTGATGAAGAAGAATATGTTTTATTTTATAGATGAGGTATGATTAAGGTTGAAATATCATTAGAGCACCTTTCCTAATCACTAAAAGCAATACCTACAAGTTTATTACAAAAGAGGACAAAACAGTCATGTGTGCCAGCTATACTGTACCATGAATATCTAGGGACCTGGTACCTTGCAGTTATATGCTCATCATCAAAACTACGTATAACACAGAGGCCATAATCACTTAAGTGAATTAGTAAGCAGTAGCCCCTACAAATTCAAATAGAAATTTAGCCCCTACTAGAATTTGAGATTTTATGAGGTACGGTATTAAGCTTTGGTTTGATATTTTTGACTGACTGAGTATGATCCTCAGTCCAAGTTTTTTGATTCTTTTTCAACTATCCTATAAAATAGATGTATCTTTAGCAAAATCCATTATAGAAAGAGAAATATAATTTAAACTTTCCAAAAATCTCTTCAGTTGAATTTTATCTGTAACAGCATCCGAAAATTTTGAAGCAAATTCAATACTTTTATTTATGAAAATTATTTCACCATTTTTGATATTATATCTTAAAAATCTGACTTTTCTCTGAAAAAGAGACATCTTGGGTTTAGATATTATTAACTCATTTTATATAGTAATTTTTAAAAATAAATCAAGATGTTTAAATGTATTTTCATTATTTTTCAAAACACTAGTATATCATCAATATAAACTATTATGAAATTGTAAAAAGACATGAATGTCATTTATAATAATAAGGATTAAAGTATATATTGCATTTTGACCGGTTAACCATCATCTTGCTTAATCGGTTGTAATATTCTATAACACTGATTTTGGGTTCAATAATTATCCCACCAACCTTTTAATTGTCCAGTAAATCCTGCAGTAATAATTTCTGCAATAATTCTATCATGATTTTCATTATCTTTATAAATTATATTGTACATCAACAATAAATTCACTATTGTGGCGATTTGCCTATTACTATAACCATTTATGTTTCATTCATAACTTTATTTTTCATTATAACCATTAGAAATCATCATTTCTTGTTCCTCTAATAAAACATCTTGAGGAGTGGGCCTGGGATAGTGGTACGTCCTTTGGACTTATTTTCTAGTATATTTTTTTGAGATCTTATTGATCTCACTTGAAACTTTATCATTATCATTTGTGCTTAAAGGACTAATTTTTAATGCGTTAAATTTTTTTTCTAATAATTTTTCTAAATTATTAAGACCTTCTTTTAGTTTAAAGTTTTTGATATTGGGGAAAGGTTGAATACTTATTGTAGCAATTGAGACTTGCTCTTTTGTCTTTGTATCACTAGGATCTATCTTTTTTATTTCAGAACATAGTGTATCAATTCTATCATGAATGGAAATAATTTATTCATCCAATATGCTCATATAAATATTAACATAATTTTATTGTTTAATCATAGTATTAATATTCTAAGTCGTAATAATAGTAGTATCATTTTCAAGTAATTTTGCAAATGCACCAAAATAAATTATTTTATCATCCTTTTCAAGCTGAAAAGACATTACTTAATTTATAATCTCTTTCTAACATGGAAATGTAACTATCAACATATCTTGTCATAAACCAGGGAACAAAAGTAATAATTTTATTATGATTGAAAACATCCTTATAAAATTCTTCCTAAAATAAATTCTTTTTCTTCTTTATTAAAACGTAAACAAAAAAATCTAAAAAGTTTCCGCTTGGGTTTAAGGAACTCATTTGAGATTCTTTTTCTTGTCAATGACCCCAGACTAAAATCAATTTTGTTTTAATTCATTTTAAACCTTCAGAAAAAATTATTTTGAACTCAGTTGGGTCCAAGTCTAGAATAACATTAGCTATATTATCTCTATTCAGACTAATATTACTAACTCTTTTATTTTTCCTAATTTGAGAAGTAGAAATTCTAGATGGAGAATTTACTATATAATCAATCCGAGAGATATAAAAAGAAGTTGTTCTAGTTAATCTAGATGCAATACTAAGATTATCAGCTCTATTTATTAGAGTTGTGAAATCCAAAAATCTTATTTTAACAGTACCATCTGTGGTCAGTTCAACCTCCGTAATTTCACAATTTGTAATTTTTTTAGGAGGGGTAGTTTCTTCAAATATTCATTCTTTTGAAAAATCAATTTCATTCCATTTAATAGGTCTCCTGGTAATAACTTTTCATTTTTCAAAATTAATTTCTATTGAAATAGTTTCATTTTTAAAATCCATAATTTTACACATAGGATCTAAAGTATATAAAAGTTTATAATAAATACTATAACATATAAATATAACTCCAGTTCCTGACATATAATGATACATATATAATTTAATACTTAATACCAAAGCATCTAAAGAATTTTCATCATTCAAAGATATTTTTTAATTAGGATAAGCATTAAAATATACAGGACCATAAGCTAAACTTATTTGTACAGCCCCTATAAGAGACTTTTTTCAATTTTGATTTCTTCCATCTCTTAGGGCAGTTATAAAACTCTCAATCAAACCTCTTAAAGTAAGTGGTTTAAATGAAATATTTATTAGTCTAATATTCATAAATCTATAGATTTTCTTATAAGGAGACAAATTATTTTCAAATAATAATCTAAACGTAGCATGATCATCATCAATAGTAATAGTTTCTTTAGTTGTTTTAACAACTTTTTTAACACCTAATTTTTTAAAAGATCCCATTTGGTATATAAGTTTTGGTTGGACTTTAAGAATTTTTCATTTATTAATAAGGTTTAAATGTTGTAGCATACCAAATTCTTTTTTCTACTATTTTAACAGTAGTCTATTTTTTAATGATATTTATAATAAAGAATGTGTTGAACATATAACATCTATGACTACCAATATCACATGGGTATAATACCATAACAAGAATCAAATCTCTTCAATGATACTACAAAAGATCTTTACGCATTAATAATCTTGATAGTAATAGTTTTGATCCATGACAAGTCTAAATATAGCCCTAAGTGCCACATTTGGCTTCAATGGACCTTCTAACAAAACCTCCGGCATAGCCTGAACTAAAATTATTACTACTAGAATTATTAATAGCTACCTTAGTATCATTGGTTGATAAGATTTTTATTAAAGATTTAGTGCCATATTATATTAGTAGTAGTGTGTTATAGTTCAACACAAAAGTATTTATCCTATCATAGGCTAATCTAACATAAAAATAATAAAATAAAGAACAAAAATTTAAAGTACCTCAAAAAGAGCTTAACTAGTGTTTTTAGAAAATAAATAAAGTACTAGACTTTTACTGATTGATGAATATTTTACAATGAAAATGGGAAAGAGTGATGGGGTTTCCAAAACCTGCCTCTCAATACATAAAACTAGATCCTTATATAGAGGATATTTTAAGAAAAAGACAAAATAAAAAATAGACATAATCAAAAAGTGACCAATGAAGACTCCTATTTTTGTGTACTATTTGTTGTCACATCTTTATAGAATACTAACTTTATAAAAGTTAACATATTTTTTCAATTATTTTATGATATGGGGCCAAATGTCATTCATAGTTTTATTCTCTTTCTTTTGTCTTTTGCTGACGTGGAAGATTCTTCTAGGTGTTCTATGAATTATTGCAGGTACTTATCAATATCAATTTCATTATTTCTTTAGATAATTTTTGATTCCCCTACTAAGCAATCTTCTTCATTGTCCGTAGTATAACCAGCAGATGCCATAAAAATGTCTGATTCATTTTCCATGTCAAGATTTTTTATTATGTAATGACTTGATTTTTGGTGATTTTTATGAAATACTTATTTCTATTTTTTTTAACCATTTTACCTCTCTCCATGGTTGTATTGTGGGTTTTTTAGTGTGAAAATAATTAACACGGTTCTCAATGCCTCTCGGTATAATTTGTGCGAGATTATGATTTTTTTGTGATTATAAAAGCTTATTAGTTGCCGTCAATTAACATTTATTGATTTGTACATCAAATGACAAAATAGACTATGCTAGTAGATACAAAACATCAATTTTAGGTTTCTAACATGGTTGGTGTGATTTTACGACTTTTATATCTCATTTCGATCCTCAGCTCAAAAAATTTTAGAATTAACTTTTTGGGATATACTTTATGAAAATGATATTTTATTAAAAATCTAACATCTTCATTGAATCCGGAGCATCGAGTTAGTCTAGTAGCATAGCTCGTTTGCTTTCTTGAAATTCTTAATGAATCCCGTGGGGTCTGTGGAGACTTATAATTCTTTAAATCTCCAGCTGGTGCACCGCTTAACGATATTTTGTTCACTTAAGTAAATTTTCTTGATATACAAAGTGTTTCCAAAGCAACACCAGGCTTGCTTAAGTGACACAAGGCTCGCCTAAGCAATTATTGCCTAAGCAACAGCCTAGTCGCTTATGCAGCAAGGTAGGTGTTGCCTAAGCGACACCTAGTTTCTTAAGTGATGTTTACTTAAGCGATCTGATGATTATTTAAGCGATTCTTGGGTGGTTTTAATCCCCTATTTTTGTGATTTTTTACCATTTTTTAGACTTGAAGCTTGGGGTTTTAAGTTTTTGGTCAATTTTTTCCATTTTAAGCTTGGCTAAGCTCATTCTTATTTCAATTACTTTTGTTCAACTTTTATCATTCAGATGTTGTTAAAACTTGAATTTGAAAGTAAAATTTCAAAATTTTAGCCCGAAAGGCCTAATATTGGTAATTCTTCAATTTGAAACCCCGATTTCAACTCATTTTTACTTGGATTTTCTCCTATAAGTTCCTTTAATCATGGAAGATATATATTTTGATAAAAATTTTAGCTTTATCCCTCTTTTTCAAAAACTTATTTCGGATGTGAGTTTTGACCCCAGCCTAGAAATGGATAGTATAGTTATAGTTGGCTTTTTTTTAACGTGTAGATTCAATATATGCATATTTTAGTTGATTCTTGGTCTATTCTTGAGGTGAAAGCTTGGTGTAGAAGGCTTATTTGTACCAGTTTTTACTTTTGAGGTAAGTTATGGTTTAACTTTCTTCAGACTAGGCTGGCTAGTTAATATTAATATAAAATCATGTTAAGGGTATAGGAGCCAATTATGGAAATAGAATTATTAATATGTTGTTCCCATGTAGGGGGCATGTATTGTTGTTATTTGAGGTTTTTTAGATATTACTTGCTACGTGTTATCATGTGGGGTCTTGTATGATGTCGTTGGCCTTATGTATTTATATATTGGTTGTATCTTTCAGGTGAAAAGCCTAAAACGAAAACTATGTGGTATCAATGGAAATTTGTGTATATTTTTCTCTATTAGCTTATGGATTATCTTGGATTCATGGATGGTTGGTATAATGAGTGAATTTTAGCTCACATTATTGGTATATTGATTGGACTTGGAAATTCTCATTCTGGTTGGTTGTGATCATTACATTCTCATATCATATACATTCGTGAAACATTGGAACCACCATAGAAATATTGAAAAAACTAACTTTTTCTGACAGAAATATGATACCTTAAAAAACTCTCTATCGATGTATGTGCTGGAGAGGATTATGGATATTGGTATTAGCTATTGGATTGTATATGGGTTGCGAAACCCCCATGGGTCCTACCTGGAAGCACAGCTCGGTAGGCGCATAAAGAGGCTATGCGCTAACCTCGAGCATCACTTCGTCGTTGTCATCATCATCATTGCATTATATACATATTGTTCTCATTCTGTGTTGTATTAATATTCTTGATGTGATATCTGTCTATTTGTACTTCTTTTTTATACTTGTATTTGGTACATTTGTATATCTATAATTCTTTCTTGTATTTATGCATGGTATCTGTGTATATTGTAGATGTTAGGAGAGACGGTGTGGGGCTACCATTTGGGATATTTTTTACTGCAGGTGACACACCCATAATATGTATTTTATATGATTTATTCTCTACTTTTGCCTATGATACCTACTGAGTATAAGTGGACTATACTCACTCCTTCTGTGCCCTTTTTATGTAGATTCAGGTATGAGTGCGCCATACAATAGCTAATTTAGATCCACTACCTCTTCCTATTTATTTCATGTCTTGTTTGGTATTCTGAGATTGATTATGATCCTGTGGTATATTATTATGTCTTTGACATTCAAAATGTATTTAGTGGTTCTTACACTGGGACATCGGGTTTTGAGATTTTGTATGGTATCTTTGGCTTTGTGCTTTGCTATTATCAGTTTTGTGTAGTTTGGATTCATCCTAGAAGCCTTGCCTTGGGTTTTGCTATTGATTTCTCATTTCATATCAGTTTGGGTGATTGGTTTACTTGTCAAGGGTTGTCATGATAAGTGTCATCATGACCCTTGATTTTTGGGTTGTGACAATTAAATCTTTCTTTACTTCTTTCATGTATGAGGCTTTTATTTCTGACCTGGATATTGTTCCTTTTTTCAAGAAGGAATTTCTCATTATTTTTTAGTGAAACTAGTAGAGGGCTTTTCCATCTTTTCTATTAATTAAGATCTTATCTCAGGATCTTTGGTAGTCTCCAAAAGTTCTACTAACTTATTATTTTTAAGGAAATTAATATTTAGATTCTTAAATTGAGAGTAAATATTATAAAACTCATCATCACCCTTATTATCATAAGGTTGTCCTAAATGAAAGGTATACAATCATATTCAGAGGACATATAAGTCCCATCATGAAGGACTCTTAAATCTCATCTGTAGATGAATCCTCATTATCACTTTGATCCGGACTTACATTTTTCGAAGAAGAATTTAGTAGAATTTTACACAAGGATTGTTTTATCTCTTCATCTATATTAAGATTTTTGATCTTATCCTTAAATTTACTATCTTTGGCATAATGATCTACTCTACCACATTTGTAACATGCATTAGGCCTATTGGATTTAATATAATCTTTTCTTGCTTTAAAATTCTTCTTTCTTCTAGATATTTTCTCAATTCTTCTATTTTTATTATCATAAAATTCTTGTTTCTTTTTGTGCCTATAAGGCTCTCGGGAATTGTTAAGAATGTCTATGGCAAATTATTCACAAAATTTGCCTAATTGTTATTTTTCATTAAGACGATGTCTTTTGATTTGTTGATTTGACCTGATCTCATTGCAAAAGGATAGACCTTCTTGAGTGCAAATATTAATTAACTTTTCATAGGTATAATCATCATAATTATACTTGTCGTTGATCTTCTAAGAACTTTTCTAACTCTTTCCATAAAGGGTATTGGTAATCCATCTATGAATTTAGATTTCCAATGAAAATTATTACATTCTAGTAATTTCATAACTCTAGATAAAAATACATTTGTATACCATCGAAAGGATGTAACAGTTTCACATCTTATGTTTTTTAGCATAGTCCTAATAGTCCCACTATTGCCAGACCATCTTTTAGAGAAATATTTCATAATATTAAGGATTAAAGTATATACTGTATTTTGCACCAGTTGACCATCTTCCTTCTTAATCAATTGTAATATTCTATAACATTGACCATAGGTTAAATAATTATCCCACCAATCTTTTAATTGGTCTGCAAATTTTGTAGTAATCATTTCTGCAATAGTTCTACCATGATTTTTATTATCTTTACAAATTGTACGATACATCAACATTTGATGCACTATTGTGGAAATTTGCTTATCACTATAACCATCTATGTTTCATTCATAAATTTCTTTTTCATTATAGCTATTAGAGATTATCATTTCTTGTTCCTCTAATAAAACATCCTAAGGAGTGGGCTTGAGATAGTAGTACATCCTTTGGACTGATTTTCTAGCATGTTTCTGAGATCTTATTAATCTCACGTGAGACTTCATAATTATCATTTGTGCTTAAAGGATTAATTTTTATCCATTAAATTTTTCTTCTAATAATTTTTCAAAATCATTAAGAATTTTTTTAAATTTAAGGTTTCTGATGTCAGGAAAAGGTTAAATACTTGTAGTAGCAATTGAGAGTTGTTGTTTTCTTTTTGTATCACTAGGATCTTTTTCTTTATTTCAGAACATAGTTTATAAATTCTATCATGAATGAAAATAATTTGTTCACCTAATATGCTCATATAAATATTAAAATAATTTTGTTGTTTAATCATAAGATTAACATGTTGAGCTGTAATAATAGCAGTATCATTTTCAAGTAATCTACAAGTGATTATTGTTATTAACATGTTGAGTCGTAGTAATAGCAGTATAATTTCAAGCAATTTTGCATGGTGTTGTTATTATTATTATTATTACTTCTTCTTCTTCTTCTTCTTCTGGTTACTATTATTATAACTTCTTCTTATTGTTGTTGTTATTACTCTTATTATTACTCTTATTATTACTCTTATTGTTATTCTTATTGTTATTATTATTGTTATTGTTATTATTATTATTATTATGATGGAGGGACAGGTATGCCGCTGATACGAATGTTAATATTGATTATTATTATGAAGGATTGGGTGCGTCGGTACTGTACACAGACGAAGTTGGTCCCCTACAGATGGTACTGTACATAGATGAAGTTGTTCCCCCGTAGGTCATGACTATCAGGCAAACATAAGTCCCCTTAGCGTGTGTGTACAAAAGAAAAAGTATTCTACGAGGTGAGTGTGAGTCATGAGTGGATGTGATATTGAAATAATATGGTTCGAGATATTTATATGGACATGGACCCATGTTGTAAGGTGGTTACTATAATTTCATGGTCTCGTATGACTCGTTGTGCTAATGTTTGACATGAATATTTTCCCCAATTGGTATTATATTGATAGCGTTGTGATTGTGGAGTTCACGTTTAATTATGATATCTGTTTATGACCGACATGTCCTTATTTGTTATTATGGTGTAGTCGATTAAACCATTGGGTAGATTGAAGAATTAGTTGTTATGCATGTATGGTGACACTAGTGCCTATTGTCTAATTATTGGGTTACCTCTGATGTTGTGATTATTGTATATTTGCGATGTGGAGATAGTGGTTATCGTTAGTAGGATCGTTGATTGAAAATATGTGTTCCTAAGTTTGATAAATAGTAATGGAGTCAACGATTAGTAGAATTACCTCAACAGAATTAAAATGTTAAGCGTAATTGACTGTGTTAATTAAATTTAGAGAGGTGACCTTAGGCATATTTATATTCCTATGTGTCATTATCTATGTGTGTTTAGCTTCATTTTGAGGACATCTTTGTGTTCTTAATGAATTATTATGGGTGTAATTATGTATTTATGTGTTGAATAACATTTTTAGATGTTTTAAGGTTCAACTAAAACAATTTAAGAGTCAAAAAGATCAAATAGATTTAGATGAGGAAACTAGTGCTAGCTTGAGCTATGCTTGATTCTAATGTACTTTGATGAGCTCTATTGTATTGTATGAACTAATTCTTGTTATTTAATATTGTAAGAGACCATTAAAGGTGTTTTATAAACTCATTTAATACTAAAAACAATTCCTAAGAAGCGGAAAATCAAGGATCAAACTCACAACGAGATAGGAACCAAATGAAGTGAAATCTTGCACTTGGGAGCGCCTGTTGCACCGTACACCCCAAGGCATGATTGGTGTGGTAGTTTGGGGTGGTATGGTTTCATCACAACCCCTATGGAGACCCTTTACTACCTTGGCCTCGCATTTGGGAGTGCACCACAACCCCAAATGTGAGTTTGAGGCCTCAAGGCGCGAGGCAACTCCCGGGGCAGCCAAAAGTCAATTTTAAGACTTTTAAGTAAGGGGAAAAGTTGTCAATGCATATATTTCGTGTTTGTATATCCATTTATTTCCTAAAACCCTATAAAATGAGAACTAAGTCATAATTTGATCCTATTTTTGGATCAATACACAAATTAGAGAGGAGACTAGACATCAAGGGGCTCAAACTAGGGTTCTTTGTTCTTTAACTTTACTTTCTTGTAGTTTTACTTTATGAACTCATCTATGGTGATTATTTGTTATAATATAAGTGGATAAACACCCTCATTAATGTAAAAAAGTTAAAAACTCACATCCTCACTCGATGATGTAGTTGTGTGATTAATTTGGATAGATGACTTAGAGGATAACTGGTAACGCTCACATATACCATTTAAAGTGGTAGAGGAGAGTAGTTGTCAATATCCCACCTTGTGCTGAGTTCAAATCCACAAGGAGTGAAAGAGTTATAATCTTGTGGGAAATTAAGTCCAACTAAGATAATACCCGAAGTGTTAGTAAAGTAAACGACATAATTAAAAATAGGAGGGGTTCTTGGTTAAGGAAAAATATATATCACTAGTAACTTAACTTTAGAAACTAAGCAACAAACTTTAATGTAACTTTGATATTTGAAGAATTTTGGGATTATGTCTACCTAAGGGAAACTTAGGTGTAGATGTGTGAGATTTGATGCACATGCTCGTAAGTTACTAATGTTGTAGGCAAGGTCTAGGACCCTTGAGGATAATTTCTCAATAAAACCTCAAAGATTTCACTTGCTTACCTTTCAGATACCTAACAAGTGTGACAATCATATTCACCTACTACCTCAATTTAGGCATCCCTATTTCTAGGATGATACCCAAGGTAAAGTCAACTATAAAGTCACTGTTATCTCTAAGATAGTGAAAATAAGTAAACTAAACCTAATAATTATATACTATTACAATAATTTCCGCATCCCTCTTTCAAGGATGATGAGGATTCCTAAAGTTCAACTCAAACCTCTCTTTCAAGGATGGTTTAGGCTTTCAAGAGCATGAGGTTTTCACGCACAAATCCTAACCAATTTAATAAAGCAATAGTATAACCCATTATCATTTAACTAGCATGCACACAAATATATCACAATCCACAACTAATTTACACCTTAGTTAAACATAATACCAAAACTAAAAGATTTAGCTACTCACGAAGAAAAGAGAGAAGCATATACCAAATGGGTTTTTCAAGGCATCCATTCTTCACAAATACCAAAATCAAAATCTCCAAATCAAATTTACAATTCTTGCCCAATTTAGGTTTCAATTTCAAATTCAAAATATTTCTAGTCTCTATAATGCCCAAAATGGAAAAGGGTTTTAAGCTTTTAAAGGATTTGGGTTCGGCTACTGAAAATTATGAAACTACCCCTGAGCTAAATCCTGTGTGACCTCGATCGCACCAGATTCATCGCAATCATTGGTAGCACAACCGCGTGTAGATCAACGCGATCACAGTTGATGACCGTCTTGACTGGCCATGATTGCGATAACTGAGGCATATTTCTGCCCTAGGTCTTTCAGTTGCACTTCCTTTGTCGTCCTTTGATCGTTCTTAACTCAAGTCCACATCTTTCCATCTCATAATATGTAAGCCTGCAAAATGTGGATATTATTTCATTTAATCATACATAGGTATCTTTTATTCATTCAAAATATGGTAATGTGCACAAATGTCGAGTGTAAGTGAGTGGTAAATTCACCACTCATCAACACCCCCAATTTAAAGCTTTGTTTGTCCTCAAGCAACACTACCCCTTACCATGAAACTGTGCACTTTTATGCCCACGTTGAATGACCCAAACGATCATGATGACTACAAGCTTAGTTAATACCACAATTTAGCTCTTCAAATATGAGCAAAACTATATTGACAACACCTCTCAACATAAAATATAATTTTTCAAGGTTGCAAAAGACTTCGAAGATCAACAATGTAAAACTCATTGATACTTTAGGAATGACTCACTTTTTTACCGCAACTATACTATACTCCTTTTTTCTCATTTCTTGGAAGATGACAAAATCATCCACCTCAACTATTTCACATGCCTCCTCGTAAGAAGGAAAATTTCTCACACCAAGCTACCAAGTATGAAAAGGAATTTAAGCACAAAACTCTCTCCCTTACAAGAACTCTCAATTCTAACAAGTACCATGCCATAGGCTTGCCCCTATTTTCAATCGCCACTATGAAAATACTAGGTTAGGAATCACGAAGGGATTTTTGTGCTTGTAACATAGGTTTGGGGTAGGGTAGGATATCTTTCAGGAACAACATGGCTAAACCCTCCTTGAACATCTACATCACATTATTCAATAAAACTTTTGATCATGGGCCACTTCTTTGTTTTCACTTTTTATACATGTGCCTACTTTTTATTTTCTTGGTTCACCCATTTTTCTTTTCATTTATTTTTCTTTCACCCTTTGTGATTCTCTTTCCTTTGTTGGATCCTTTCTTTTTCTTATTTATTTGTTCTTAATGCTTAAGATTAAAGGCACTCACTCACAACTTCGTGGCCGAAAGTTACCTCTTTCAATCATCACCACCCCCAACTTAGGCTTTTAGCCTCAAGTTGTAATTTTAAGTTCAAAGAGGGTAGGGTTAAAAAGAACGATAAATATTGAAAGGCTCACGATTTGTAATGAGTTTTACAAAGAAAGGTCTAAAGGCTCAAAGTGGGTGACTAGGGATAATATCTATGCAAGGGTAGATATTTTTATGCTAAAGTGGACTTCCAATGTCACAAATATTGCCTAATATCCTCTCCCCAACCAAGTAGAATCAAAATTAGCCTTGAAATACTAATGGGACAAATTCTATGTAATACCCCGATCGTTCCTTAAGCCTAAATCCATCTTTTGATTATATGGAAATGACTTCCAAAATCCCCTAATTTTGAATTTTTGTCCTGTAGAGCAATGAATAAGCTTTCCATTGATACCAAATTTGCCCAAATCTAACACTCGGGTGAAGAGTTAGAGTCATTTTAATGAGACAGTATGCCACCTAACACTTTAGCACATCGCGGAGCTAGCCAAAATGGCAATTGTCATTTTTCAGTGAACCTCCGCGATATTGACGCATCCCGCCAAGGCTCAATATTAGGATTGTCAAATTCCAGTGCACCAACGCGATTCCACCGTATCGTGGTGACCTTCAAGGTCACAACTAAGGTGACAACACGATTTCACCGCATCGCGCCACTAAGCAATTTCCCAATTGTCCATATCTAATGAAGGACCGCGATCCTAGTGCGTCACACCAGGGCCAAAAATTGGGCTCCAGTTCTATAATTTGCTCAAGGGTATTTTGGTCTTTTCCACCCGTTCTTACCCTCTATATATATCCAACTAGAGAAGAGAAATTCATTTCTCTCCAATTTTTTTCCAAGAACATTCAAGAATCTAGGGTTTTCTCTCAACCCAAAAATTCAATCTTCTCTAAGAAAATTCAAGAACCTTCCATAAATACCTTCAAGTGGTTCAAGATTTAAGATATCTAAATCAAGGCATCAAGAAATTTAGCTCAAGAGTGCGAGAAAGAAGTTTCAATCAAGTTTCTTCATCTCAAAAATCATAATCAGGGTATGTGGGGCTTGAACAAGAATATACTTTCATTCTTGTTCCCAAAGAATTGATTTTTACTATTGGAATTTCATGATCTTTGCAAGTGGGTTTACACCCAAACTACTTTATTGATGATTTATATGATTTGAGTTGATTAAGTTTGATATTTATGATTATTTTACCATCATATTTCTTAAATTGAGAAATTTATGCCATGAGATGAATATTGATATTATGAAATGATGATTTCTAAAGTGATTTAAGATAAGCGTCATGATTTATGATTTTCCATGAGGAGTTTGATTATTGAATATACATATATATTGTATTTGAGCTTGAGAGTCAAGAATGAGTTCTATGATGTTTTCTCAAAGTTTTGACATTTGATATGATTTAATGAGCAAGTCCACTTGATGTTGAGAAAGATTATTTTGAGATTGAGTCGAGTTAGGAATCCATAAGTTGATTATGATTCACAGATGAGATATATTTATAATTTTGGCCACTATGATAGACCTTTGAGTTGATTGAGGTGGATTTCCTAACACGTTCTGAGATAAGTCTGGGAGGAGTAATTAGCACTGAGCGGAAAGTATGGGTTCAGCACATCCTACTTCCCCAAAACTACGTGCCACCATAGGATTGAGATTTGAGGGCCAAAGTGTCGAGTTTATGATCACAGAGATGAGTTTGAGTTTATACTCTCTGGCAAGAGTATAATGCTCCCGCCAATGTGGGGTTCCTTCCTTAGGAGGACAAAACGTTAGACTCTATGTGGCTCAAATGGTTTATGTCGGTTATAAGAAACTTCCAAATCCATAATAATTTAAGTTTCTTGAGTTACCAAGTCACTCTAAGTCCTGATTCAAAGAGTTTGAGTTGAGTCCAATGATTATGAGATTTATGAAGCATGTGTTACTGTTGATGATTTATGAGAAACTATATTATAGTTTAATTCAAGCAAAGAGAGTCATTATTGTCATCATGCATGATTTTATTTTACATTTATGATATTATTTAAGAATGTTGCATACACCCCCACATACTCAGTACATTCCCAAAGTACTGACCCATATATATATGTCTATGTTCTACATTATCTCATAATGTAGGTACAAGTGATAGCGCACATACCATATTCAGTTAGTTTGCAGCTTCCAGGCAGTAGGTGATAAGTCCTTTTGATTCAAGGGCTTGAGTTAGTTATACAGTTCGAGAAGTATTGTATTTTCTTATTTTAGTCATATTGAGCTTGGATAGTTGGGAGTCATGACCCGTCTATCTAAAGTCAGTACCAGTAGAGGCTTCATAGACAATCAGTAGAAGTTGATGTATTCAGTTTCAGTTTTTTTCATTTTGTAAAAGCAGAGTTGTAGTCTTGTAAAGTTCATATTTGTATTGATCAAGTTCAGAGAAGTGCTATGTTTTAGCTGATTTTATATTGATTTAAGCATTTTATTCAGATGCTTATGAGTTATGCCAGCAGGAGGGTTAGTTTTGGGTCACTTGTGCCCCCTAGCACCGTGTGACGTCTCGGGACCTAATTTTGAGGCGTTATATTCTAAATAGTACAAGTACATATGAGATTCAGAAAAATAAGCTCACCACGCACGGCATGAAAAAATTTTCCAAGGAGGTTCAATTGTCCCTTCTTCTAGAGACAAAAAATGGAGTACGTCAAAATTTCAGAGTCACAAAAAGAGAAAAAGATTTGTTACAAGGTTGCTCACGTCCATGCCCTCAATTTTTGAAAAATTTTGGATGGAGGGGGGTGTTCACTTTGCATGGGCACCACGCATGATTTGCTAATTATGGCACCAACCCAAGCCTTAATCTCACACTGTGGTTTTCGTATGGGCCAACCAACCATATGGCTATTTGATATTTGTCATAGGTATAACTGCGATCCCAAAATCCAAAATGCTACAGGTACTCATACTTCCCATGCATTTGTGACTTTGAAGCCAGGAATACTCAGACTCCCTTTGATCTATGGCTCAAAACCCAAACATAACACTTTTCCCTTAAGAATTTCATCACTCAATCTATCATAGGGAAAAGCTCATTCGATATTTCCATAAGTAAATTAAAGAAAAATTAAAAATCTAAGAACAAAATAACTAATCCATGCAAATGTAGGCACTATCAAAGTGCCCGAATATTACAACCCAAATATATAAAAAAAATTGTCAAAAAGAAATAGCAAAATATTCAAAAATATCAATAATACAGGCCCAGATCAAATGAATACGGAGACAGGCACCCCTAACTAAAGAGGTGGAAGTGTCCCCTCTGCATAAATAATCAAGCATAAAGAGAGATAGGGCATTCCCTGCAACTGCATCAAGAGCTGATGTCACTCTCAAACTATCCATCATCATTAGCCTCCTCAGGACCGGACCACTCGGTTGGGGCCTCATCATCACTCTTCATTTGAGATGATTGAAATCGGTCATAGGGTTTTAGGACCTTCCAAAGGCAATTCACCCTCTTTTATATCTTGTTAAATAACCTATCTCTCTTTTTCTCCATTATGACCATCTATTTATGTGCAACTTGGAGATCACGATGTGATGCCGCTAAGGATGAGTAGGCTTTCTCAAACCTAGTAATGGTAGCTCCCTATTTTTTCTGATCCTCTTGATACTTTGCATAATCGGCCTGTCATACATATGAATGTCGAGTGGTAGAGGGCTTTCCCAGTCCCTGGGGTAAACTTGACATAAGCTCCTTGATGGCCGTGATATTAACTTCAATATCCTCAAGAGGCTTGACGGTGGATGGTCAACAAGACTCAGGCTCCTCACATGTTGACTTCCCCAAGTCGATCTTTCTCTTATTTCGTTTACCTGGTGCGCCCTCTCGTCGGATTCTCAAAGGATAGGTGGGGGTACCAGGGCACACCTAAGTGTCTCCTAAGTATTCTTCAACCCCAGCTCTCTTACAAAGCTTAGTAATAAAAGAGGTGAAGAAGAGATGTGTACCACCTTGATTCTTGAAGAATTTCATATCACAAAGCATAAGCTGACCAACATTCAAAGGAATGTCATCTAGAATGCAAACAACATGAAGGCTCGCGTGTCTGGGACTGATGTCATATGAGTGCAAGGGGAGACTCAACTGCATATTATGTTCAACCAAAATGGACCTCAAAAGTGAAGTCATTCATGTGGATGTTACTCTTAGTTTCCACCCACGAGACTTCCTTTTTGGGACATAATCTTTTTGTCAACCAGTTTTCCGGTTCATACTCTTTTTCTTCGAACTCACCCATGTTTGCATTTGGGAGGCCATAGATGTCATTAATTTTCTCCACCCTAAAGTTCACCATTTTACACGGATCTTCATAGTCATGTTGGCTAGGTTCGAAAAGGACACTACGCTCAGGTTGGCATAGAATTCACGGACCCATTGATCATTTTCCTTGCACGAATTTGGGGCAAAACACTGCCACCCTGTATCCTCAACCTATCATGAATGCCAAGAGCTTTTTGGCACATTATCCAAACATATACCTCTCTCTGAAAGCAACTTTGTTCTCGAAAGGTCACCATAGTAGTAAGTGTGTCACTTAGATGCCATGAATCGGATGTGATTCTATTAGTCCATAAGATTATCCCGAAAAGACACATACAACACACACAACCATCATTGACATTTATATGCACAAAGTATGTTATTGTTGCTCACCAAAGCCCATTAGATAGTTTCTTGGTGGTGTTTATGCAAAAATTTAAAGTGAATGATATTTTTGTGCAGGGCAGAAAATTATACTTGGTTTCCGCGATCATGGGCCATGGATCCATGCCATCGCAGTACCGATGATCATGATTGCGGTAACTAAGACCAGTTTCAAACCCATTTTTCGTGTTTAAAATTTTTAAATTTAAGGCCACTAGCATGTTCTACAAGAAGAATCCACATTAATAGCATAGAACAAGCCTACCAGGTACTTGATTATGCCCATAAAATACAAAACCATTAGTGAGCATTCACGTGGGCACTATATCAAGCACTTGGTGTCCACTCTTTATTTGTCTCTATTTCCACACACAGTTTGGGTGCTCAATACTTTCCCGCTTATGTGCACACCATAATCTAGCAGTTAAATATCACATAAGCATAACTTATGAAACAATTAATCTTGAAAATCAAAGATTCCGGCCCTCTCTACTATATGTATTCTATGGCTTATTTTCAACAATCAAAGCATGGATTCATGACACCTACCGGGTATGTGATGCAAGAGGGATGCAAGGATATTGTTGGAGAGCTCACAATCTTAGCCAGAAATGGGTCCAATTAGAGAGAAAATTTGAAAAAGAAGTGTGAGGGAAATAGGGGAATCAGATGCCTATATAGCTGAGATAACCGCAATTGTAGTCAAGTTCCCATGATCGTGGATATGTGGGTGATCGTGATCGAATCTTAGGGCCTAAGATCGTGGTAGCTGAGGGCATTACTGTACCCCTGTTTATCTTATTTCACAATTTGACAGATTTTCCCCTATTCAGTTCATCGTGCAAAATTTCACACTTTTACCTTTTCAAGTTCTTCTAACACATTCAATAGTTCCAAAAATACATGGGTTATTCAATTTTCAAAACTAAAATCTACACTACAAAAGAAAAAACAAAGGATACGAGCTACTTTTATGGCATTAGTGGGTTGCTTCCCACATAGCGCCTTAGTTTACGTTATGGCACGACGTCTTCCTCCTTTCTCAAGTTTGGTCCTCAAGGGCCCCCTCCTTTTTTTCTTCGATTTCTACATCAATCACTGATATCACTTGAAGTTCCATGGTTGCTTTTTTATTTTGCATACTCGAAAAGAGACCTCGTCATCATGAACTCTAAACCTCATTTCACCCAACTCTAAGTCAACAATGGCCCTTCCAGTGGCCAAGAAAGGTCGACCAAGAATGATGGGAACTTCTTGGTCTATTTCGTAATCCAAAACCACAAAGTCCATCGAAAATATAAATTTTTCCACCTTGACTAGAACATCAAACAAAATTTCAACTGGTCTCTTGATAGACCGATTCGCCATTAACAATCTCATAGATGTTGGAGTCGGAGTATCCAATCTAATCTTTTTGTAGATGGCAAAAGGCATGAGGTTTATACCTGCACCGAGATCACATAGAGCTTTCACGAATATATGCATTCGGATTGTGCAAGGGATGATAAAAGCCCTGGGGTCTTCCTTCTTTTCTGCAATTTTGCTACTCATGATAGCACTACATCCATGGTTGACTTCAATTGTGTCACCTTCGATGAGCTTTTTCTTCAACACCAACTTCTTCATAAGTTTAGCGTATCCCAGGATATCTTGGATTGCTTCAAGCAATGGAATATTGATAAAGAGGTTGCTAAGCTTGGCCATCAATTTATTGAGTTTATCATCATTTTCCTTTTTTTGAAGCCTTTGAGAGAACGGGTTAGGAACATTATTGTAGGCATAACATCACTTTGTGGTTTGTCATTTTCCACCACCTCTTCATCAACTTCCACCAGTTCCTTTTCATCATCTTCATCTTAAGATTTTGGTGGTGCTTCTTTCAACTTACCCTTAGGCATCTTGTCACCCAACTCTTCTTTTAAGTGATCACCAAGGGTCTTCCCACTCCTAGTGACTATTGCTAAAACTTGAACCTCATTCTTCGGGTTTACAATAGTGTCACTAAGAAGACTACCCTTTGTCCTAGCATTCAATGGGGTGGAAATTTTCCCAATTTGAGTCTCCAATTGCTTAATGGAGCCAGATCGGGATACCATGGTTTGATTAAGTTAGGAAAAATCACCTTTCATTTCATGAACCATTTTGTCTGTTACTTCCACTCTCATCAAGATCTTTGCTAAAACATCTTCAGACTTGTACTTGTCGAGGTCAATGGAACTCGGCTTTTTGTTCTTTGTCCGATCATGGGGAGGCACATAGCACTTATAGTCATGATCTCTAACCCTTCAATCACGATCACGTTTATGGTCCATCCAACCTTGGTTCCTACCTTAACTTTGATAGGCGGGGCAGGAACCCCCCAAATAGTTTGCCAAGTACCGAATCTCCTCATCAAGCTTTTAGCCTCTTCATAATCTTCATAGGCTTTTGATGCCACTGTATTTAATGTTTTTGCGGGTGCACCCATCATATGTTTTGTCAAAAGCTCTAGTTGTGTCATCATTTTAGCCATGTTCTCTTTTCTTTCTTCATCTCATTTCCTTTGTTCCTTGTTAACCAAGGATGTAGTGGGAGAACTCTTAGGAACTTCGCCATCTCGGGTATGCCATCCTTGGTTTTGCTTGGTAACCTCCTCAAGCAAATTCATTGCAGCATGATCATGCAACTTCACAAGAGAGCCCCTCGCCGCATTGTCCACCCCGATTTTGTTGAGTGGGTCAAGTACACAATAGAAAATTTAGAGAAGCATTTTCTCTAGAACCTCGTGGTTTGGACATTGCGTTAGTTTTCCATTGAATCTTTTCCATACTTCATATAAAGGCTCTCCATTCAATTGCCTAAATTTGATGATTTCTTCCTTTAATTAAAGCATTTTGGATGGTGGAAAATACCGATCAAGAAAGGTCGTAGTGAGTTCATCCCATAAAGTGATAGACCCAGCCGAAAGAGATCGAATCTATAATACCGCCTCTCCCGTTAGAGAAGATAGGAAGAAGCAAATCCGGATGGACTCTTGGGTTATGTGTGCGATATCAAAGGGTGCACACACCTCTAAAAAATTCTTTAAATGAAGGTTGGGGTCCTCATAAGCTTGCCCCCAAAAAGTCCCTTCATTTGCAACATGTGCAACATGACGCTTGTGATACGAAATACAACGTTCCCATCGTAGGTGGGATTCGGATGGCACTTGATTGACCAACGTCATTGAGTTGCCCCTCATCATCAAGGTGGACATCAAAAGACTCGGCTTGAACATTGTCGCTTATGGTTCCTTGCATGCTATGTAGATTACCTATAAAAAAGCAAAAACTAACAACCAAAATAAATACACACCACTACGGGTATACCCTAAGTAAGAACCAACACCGCACAAATGAAAACTAAATTTCACTCCCCGACAACGATGCCATTTTGATAATGCTTACCTATACCATTTAAAGTAGTAGAGGACGGTCGTTATCAATATCCCAACTTGCATTGAGGTCGAATCCACAAGGAGTGAAAGATAGAGTCTAATCTTATGGGAAATTAAGTCTTACTAAGATAATACCCGATGACACCCCCAAAAACTAGGCCATGTCTTATGGGCACCTCAAGCCCACATGAATTGAAGGTTGCCCTGATAACCTATCACAATCATCACCCGACCATATAATAAGATAGCAGAAACAATACTAGAATTCATAACTTAAACATGGCTAACCACTTCATTAGATTCGTCACACTAACCAATATTCTAAGTCCAAAGTCATCCACAATACCTCTATACAAATCAAAGTTTAGAAATATATATGTCGGGATAAGCCCCCGACAATAGCCAAACCTAGTCAAAATAAGACTAAGTCTAAGGATAGGGGACCAATAATGAATGTCTTTCTAAATAAGGAAGCTCACCACTCTGTAGTCAATGCACGAACCGCTTCGATCACCTAATCACTGCATAGGAAGAGAAGTTGATGCTCCATCCTCTAAGTCGCGTAGGGACATAGCATCCGGAGATGGTTAGTAGTTGGAACGCTAGCATGTAACTCAAGGATAAGGATAAAATAGTATCATCATTCAATAAAAAGTCAATATATATCACATTTATAACCTTATCCATACATATAGACATATCACATGCTAACCAAGGGGGCAAGTATTATCAACACTTTGGAAACACTCATTCATCATATATACAATGGAGGACTCCAACCTTCCACAATTATAGATTCAAGCATTTCTTATTAGGCATAGGACTTTAACCATATTCACATATCATCAAGTAAGGGATTCTAAACATATACACATCCTTTTAAGTGAGGGACTCAAACCACTCACACACATTTATTTAATCAAGTGGATTTAACCACATGCTCACAAATTAGGCAAGGGACTCTAACCTCATGCCATATTAGATAGGGGACCCTAACCCCAAGCCAATTCATTTGGCAAGGCACTCCAACCTCATGAGATCTCATTATGCAAGGGAATTTAACCACAAGCGATTCTATTAGGAAAGGGACTTTAACCTCAAGTCACCACGACTCTCATTAGTCGACATTGGGACTCTAACCCTTTATCCATGCATCCACATACATTCGATTCCACACATAAGGACTTTAACTCATTTAGCCAATTCAACACCATACATGACCATATGGTCCTCATGAGAGCCTTCATTGCTCAACCATTTCAATAGGCCAATGCCTTAAATTCAACTCATCATACAATTCAAACTATGGTCCTCAAGACCCTTACAAGTCATTCACCTTTCATTAGCAATTCTATACCACAATTTAGTTCAACACACAATTCAAGTTCATTTTCATGTTAGGGACTTTAACCCCCTTCTTATTCATCAAACCACCAAGGTCATCAATTATACAATGCATGGCTCACTTTACCTTCACAATATCATTTATCAAGCATTCATACATATTGGGCCATTTCCCTAGTTCAAAACATTAACATCATGTAACTAGACTCTCACTTAGACATTTTCACAAACACCTTGTATACATGCCTTTACCAAGGCCAATTTCATAGTAAAAATCATCAAGAATAGGATTACTTAAGACCCCCATGTTAGACCACATACAACAAGAATTCACGTGTGCAAACTACCATCAATTGCATATATAAACATAGGTCTAAGCAAGAATCATCATTATTCATCATTAGGCAACAAAACCCTTTTCATTTGATTTCAAAACCACTATGTACACTTACTAATCCAAGTGTGAAATACATGGGTTTAGAGTTATTTAGCAAGGGTAAGAGTTACGTGCCTTAAACAACTTAAATCGCCAAGAATATTGACTCCACTTTGCCTCTTGAAAATCACCCTTGAAACCCTAGCCTCTAATCCTTCAAAGGTGAGCTTGAGAGAGTATTTGGGGTGTTTGATCCATCAAAATGGATGTTTAGGAGGCTACACACACTTATATAATGAGAGGGATTAGGGTTTTAGACATGGGAAATGACCATAAGGCCCTTAGTTAAAAGCTGAAAATTGAACCCGCCCAGGGGTGTGATTCGCCATACGACTCACTTAAGTAGTTGTACCCTAGGGTATGAGTGTTACCTTGACTCATACCTAGGCTTCTCCTAGGTCACACATACTGTTAAAGATACGACCATACATCCATGAGTCGTATCCAAAGGGTAAGACTCACCCCTAACTCATATGCTCCACTCGTAACAAGAACAGTCCACTCCAAGCTAAGACCTTACTCTATACGACTCACCTAGGTACGACTCGTACCCTTAGGTATGATTGAGGGGAGGTTCACTCATACCTAGGGCAGTGAGTGACCCTCACCACACTACCTAGGATACGAGAGGGGCGGATAAAAAGGATAGGACTCATATCTAGGGGTACGGCTCAAGCCCCTAGTCGTACCCCCCCTCCCCCCCACAAGTGACACCAAAAGATAAAGTTTTTCAATAGTTCTAAGTCTAGTAATTTCACCTGAAGTGTTAGTAAATTAAAAGACATAATTAAAAATGGGGAAGGGGGGCTTCTTAGTTAAGTGAGAATGTATATCACTAGTAACTTGACTTCACAAACTAAGCAACAAACTTTAATGTAACTTTGATAGTTAAAGAATCTTGGGATTATGTCTATCTAAGGGAAACTTAGGTGTGGGTGTGTAAGATTTGATGCACATTCTCGTAAGTTACTAATGTGGTAGGCTAGGTCTAGGACCCTTAAGGCTAATTTCTCTATAAAACCTCAAAGATTTAACTTATTGACCCTTTCGGGTGCCTAACAAGTGTGACAATCATATTTACCCACTACCTCAATTTGGGCATCCCTATTTCTAGGATGCTACCCAAGGTAAAGTCAACTACAAAATCATCCTTATGTCTAAGATAGTGAAAATAAGTAAACTAAACTTAATAATTGTATACTATTGTCAAGGTTTTCGCATCCCTCTTTCAAGGATGATGTGGATTCCTAAAGTTCACCCAAACCCCTCTTTCAAGGATGCTTTAGGCTTTCAAAAGCATGGGGTTTTCACCCACAAACCCATGTGTGTATTTGGAGTTTTCACCCACAAATCCCAACCAATTTAATCAAGCAATAGTATAACCCATTATCATCTAACTAGCATGTACACAAATACATCACAACCCATAACTAATTTACACCTTAGTTCAACATAATTCCAAGACTAAAAGATTTAGATACTCATGAAGAAAAGAGAGAAACATATACCAAATGGGTTGTTCAAGGCATCCATTCTTCACAAATACCAAAATCAAAATCTCTAAATCAAATTTACAATTCTTGCCCAATATAGGGTTTCAATTTCAAATTCAAAGTATTGCTAGTCTCTAGAATGCCCAAAATGGGAAAGGATTTTAAGCTTTTAAAGGATTTAGGGTCGGCTGTTGAAAATTATGAAACTGCCCCTGAGCTAAATCCCACATGACCGCGATCGCACCAAATTCGTCGCGGTCCGCGGTCGCCGTTGCTGACCATCTTGACTGGACGTGATTGCAGCGATCGTGGTAACTGAGACGTTTCTGCTCCAAGTCTTTCAACTGCACTTTCTTTCTCTTCCTTTGATCCTTTTTAGATCAAGTCCACATCTTTCCATCTCATAACTTGTATGCCTACAAAATGTGGATATTGGTGCATTTAATCATACATAAGTCCTTTTATTCATTCAAAATGTAGTAATGTGCACAAATGTCGAGTGTAAATGGGTGGTAAATTCACCACTCATCTATGACCATTTTCAAGTCATAATATGAATCTCATAGATCAATAATCATGATAAACACCAACACCGACTAGAAATCATAGTATAACAACGGTACGAATTTTGGATTGTAAACAATATAAGGAGAGCTTCTAGTGTTAAGGCATTTATAGTTCACAATTTCAAAACTCAAACTCGTAATTGGATACAACACTCGGGCTTATTTAATCTAATTAGTAACGCTTGAATTGGATAGTTGCTTATCAACAAGTCCCTGTGGAATTGATATTCAGCTCGAAAGGGCCACTTTACTACTTTAGTGACCACGTACACTTGCATGTGCGGTTGGACGCAACAAGGGGCAATTGGAAAAATTCTATAATATTGAAAAATCATAGTAAGGAATGTGAACGTTAGTGTTAAACTATTATAAGAGGTGTTTGTGATTATTCTTATAAATTCTATATGATGTTGCATGATCTAAATCTAATCGATCGATGATGTTTATCAGTACGTGGTATACTAATACTAATCTAGCTACATCTATTTGGATGTAGGTCTATTTCAGATTGATTTGAAGTCTCTTAGTTGGAGCGGCGAGTACTCATCATCAACTTCTACACCTCACTTTTTGTCATAAGTTGCTGCTTTTTTCTTGTTCTTGTTCTATATAGAAGCTCTTGTACATATCTAGACCAGGTCTTGAGAATTTGTTTTGTCTAGCTAAATATTTAATTGTAAAACTCTTAGTATTATAGCAATATTGATACTTAAGATTAAATTGCTTACTCATTAAAAATTGTCTTTGAATTTCCACATATACTTCATTAAGTGGTAAGCATTTTCCAATCTAGTTAGAATAAAGTAGGCGCCCACACAATTCCATAACTTGATCCTGACATAATTACAAGGTATAAAAATGGCTTTATAACACCTTTCATATAACTTTCTTACACGTAAATTTTACTTTAAAATAAATGAATTTTATACCTAAATTTACGGTCAAAACTAAGTAGACTCTCGTACTCCGAATCCCTTCACATAAATTAGTAAAAAATGAGTAGTGACACTACTGTATTTTATAAAGGTTGGAAGCAACTCTACCGATGTTCTTCCATGCATGCAAATATATTCCCGCTGGGCTCTGGAAAGGCTGAGTATACACAAACCTTATTGCTGCCTTTGTGATAGAGAGGTTATTTTTTCGACAGAACTTGTAAATTAGAACTACCATGCACAATGACCCAGATATAAAAATGTATTACCTAAATGAAAAAAATGGTATGCTGATTGTTCCAAAGAAACAGAAATAAACGCATTATATTGACATAAAGGAAAATTAGATGAAACTTCTTTGCTACCAAACCTGTTCCAAAGTCTCTTTCCAATCCCAAAAAAAAAAAAAAAAAAGCCAGAGCCCAACAGTTCCACAAATTCATCAAAAGTCAAAACCTGCCTATGAAAACATTGATGATCCCAACCAAGAAAGAAAGGTGAAACAAAATGACCCATAATATCAGCCTACTGTGGTTGTGGATTGGATGTCTTGTATTCCAGCATCTCAGCCCTGTATCTTTCCTTATCTATCACACCTTTTTCCTGATAAACCTGCATTAAAACCAACCCAGAGGAAATATGAGTATAATCTGAGAATTGATCCCGGCTTTCCTCCACGGCATCAAATATATTTACCATGGACATTTTCGCAACTCCAAAAAGTCAGCTGTCACAACAATGACCTTTAGGAATGACAATTTTACTAAGATGGAGGTTGAAAGGAAGGACTTCATTATTAAGATAAAGTCTGGAACTGTGCCTTACCCTGGCTTACTTCAGCCTTTAACAACACTTGACTAAGCTTGGAGTAAAATATCTAACGATTTCATAGAAAGCCTTCTTATGTCCTACAAGGATGCCATGCTATTGGTAGTTGATAAACTTAACAAATACCGATAGCTGCATTGCCTTGAAATACCCATACACAACTTTTGAGGTTGCTGAAGCATTTCTATAACTACAAATAGAGATCCAAAAATATACTACTCCGTTCATTTCATATTATATGTCGAGTACTGAGTTTAAGAAACCAAGGGAGGCTTTTGAATCTTTTGATCTTAAATTAAAAATGTGCATAATATACCAAAATGTCTTTAGATTCTTGTGATCTTTAACATGGCATGTAAGACTTTAGAATTAAAAGAGTTCTTAAATATAGAAAGTTACATTTTTGTCTAGACAATCTAAAAGGACATTAAGACACAACAACAACAACAATAACATATCCAGTATAATCTCACAAGTGGAGTCTGGGAGGGTAGAGTGTACGTAGACCTTGCTCCTACCTCATAGTGATAGAGAGGTTGTTTCAGATAGACCCTCAGCATAAAATTAAGCATTTTCAGGTAGTTTGAAAAAGAGAATATAGAAATGAGAGCACTTCCATATCAATTGAAATAGAGAGAAATACCATTTTTCGCAATATCAATTCAAGTATGTGGGAACTACATTATACATCAACACATCATATCACCCTCAGTCTGGTCACTAAACTGAGAATTGACAGGTATCAGGATACCCAAAGGAACAACAAAGGCATGACTAATGAAGTACAACCCCCCCCCCCCCCCCCCCCACTTTAATGTCTTTTAACTGAAAAGAGGCAACTTTTGACATTTGGAATCATAAAATGCACCGGAATGACTCAGTAACAAAGGTGGTTAAAACACACCACATGCAACTATGCTGTCAAAATACAATCAAACTATGATATTGCTTAGAAGTCACACAAGAGAACAAGCAAATAAAGAATTAAGTTTATTTACAAAGTTACTATGCAATGCCAGTAGCAACATGTGAACTATCTACTCATACAAAATTAAATCCTCGGTTCAATATTATCTTTATTCAGAAAAGGAAGGTTAGAGTACCAAAGTCATTCCAGCTGGAAATATTAAGCATTAACATAAAAAATTAAAATTTAATGTGTCAAGCCATTTACTCCAACCTGTTTCTCGGCCCCTGTGAGTCGACTCCAAAGAAGTCCAATCCTTTTGCTGATAGCTCTCTCTTGCCCCTGATATGAAGGCTTCAGCCTTGCATAATGCTCAGCAAAGAAAAAATTATAACCACTTCGATTTGACTTGGGTCGAGAGGGGTCCTTCAAAGCCAGCTGTCTTTTCCTAATCCGTTGGGAGGACTTAACCAAAGTATCAACCTTTTGGAATTGATGTGGTAATGCAGGCGCATGATACAGTACACCATTTAAATTCTCTGAGCCCAGGTTCACAGTGATTACATAACCGTAATCAAACTTTGCATCAATTGTTCCTACCAGTGAATTCCCATCCTCCAGATTATAACTCACTGCAAGTTGCATGAAGCATAAAATTATACAGCAATTACACAAGATAAACATGTCTGGCCACTGTTAAAAGGTAATTAAAAACACAAAGGAGCTTGAGGAAAAAAAACGAAATAAAAGCAAAGTTGCAGGAGAAAAGCAATCTCCCTACAAGCAACATCAAGTTTCAATACTTTTTTGTTGGAGCTCTTTCGAATTTTCGAACAAAAAAAAAAGGTGATGTACTCCATCTCATATCAAAGTAATGGGGCGAAAACAACATAAACAGGAGTCAGGATCTCAAGAAAGAAAGTTTAAGGCTTTAAAGGATTGGAAGCACACCTGAACATTGATTTGTAGCAGCACAATCACCATTAGCATGTTCAGCTGCAGAGTCGCTGACATTTCTATTTGTAGGATCTGCAAAACAGATAAAGCAACAACTTTTCCAGTTATTATTTTACAACAAAAACATTAAAACAAAAGATATAGGGAATTGATTGCAAAAGTTTCAAGATACCAGCCACAGAAACAGAGGGTTCTTCTTTCCGAAAGTAATAAACCTGCTCAAAGTGATAAAGCATGGATAGATAGTACTTCCGCAAGACAAATGAAGCACTGGTCACAGAAGATGGAAATCTGAATATTCCTTTCACCTCCGCCCATTTTCGCTCTCTAATAACCTACAGCAAGTTCACAATACAAAACCCGAATGAATTACAAATCACATTACACCAACCATATTAAAGGTGAGACAATTATTTTGATAAAGAAAAAAAAGTAGGTTCGACAATGAGAATCCAGCAATAATTTCACCGAATTAAGTCTAAGAAAATCAGCTGATGTGGTTCATGAGTGCTTGAACAAGGATAAATCAAAGATAATACAGACCAAAACCAGTATGCGAACTGCATTACAGGCACATTGGACTTAAGAAAGTGTCAAGTTAGCGTTCTTAAGAGTTCAGGCGGTTGACAAATCAAACAAAGAAACCACAATTTATGTGACACCGCGTGCAGCACCTGCCGATCTGGTCACTTCTCTGGCGACCACCAGATCTAGACGCTCTCTCTTCTGAGACGGAAAATATGACTGACTCTCCATTTCATCTATTTCTCTCTTCACCGGCCTCCACAGACGAATCTGTTCCGGCACATCTATTTCTCTGCGACAATGCCTACTGCAGGTTTCTCTTGACGGCGACTTCTACCAGCATCGCTTGGGTTCTCTTCTTTTGTTCTTGGTTCCGGCATCGTCGCTTAGGATTGTGGCATCAGTTTTTGCGGCAACAACAAGGAACAACAACTCCAGCAAGGTTCCACCAGTCAAACGGAAAAACAATCACCTCATATTCCCATTTCCTGCTGTCTTTCGTCCATTCTTTGCTTTCTTTCTGTTTTTTCTCGCAGTTGGCACTAATGATTTATTGCACATAGTAGTGTTTATTGGACTTCATATCCAGATTATATCCTGTCATTACTGGTGTGACTTGCCCTACTTTCCTGCCTCTGTTTTTCAGTTTTGCTACCTGCCTGTTCATAGATTAGTGTATTTCATGAATTTGGGTCTATAAACCTTAGTGTATTTCTTGTGTTCTTGCCAATAAATTTAGTCACGTCTCCTTTCTAGCGTTCACTTGAAGGCTACGTTGCTTGGACTCGGGTGCGTATCCGAGAGTCGGATTCGTCAAAATTTAAATTTTAAGATTCGGGAGTGAGAATCCGAGTATGGATACGGGTGCAAGGATTCAACTTAAAAAATCAAATATTATAAATATAGAGTAATAAAGATATTCTAAAAATCCTCTATTGAACAATTTATAATGTTATTGATGAAGGCAATTTAAGACTTTTCCCAATTTTAAACCAATTTATTTTTCCTTGACTCACAGGGATTAGGATTTATTTTTTTAGTTACTGAACTATTTTTAGTTACTTTTGCCACTGATTTTACTTTTCAATTAGTAGTATTAGTATTAGGAATTTCTTTAACTTACGTATATTTACCCAAAAAAAAAAAAAAAACTATAGTATAATTAGTACTTTTTCAATACTAGGTAACTGTTGTCAAAATATATATTGATTAACGACCTAATCAAATAAAATGCACTGAACCGACCCAATGAACCGACATGGTTTTTTTTACTATGCCGAGGTATAAAAATTCCGACGTCGCCGTCTAAGGTTTCTTCCCATCTCCGTCGATCATCAGTTTCTTCCCAAGCACATCGACAACCAACACGTCTCTGTTTCTTCCCAAGCAAATCGACAACCGACATGTCTCTATTTCTTCCCAAGCACATCGACAACGCCGCCTCTGTTTGTCAACTTTACAGTCGTCGGTTGGAATATGTCTATTTCTTCCCAAGCACATCGACAACGCCGTCTCTGTTTGTCAACTTTACAGTCGCCGGTGAAGTCGTCGGTTGGAATTTTTTCAGGTAAGTAGCCGATCGGAATTTCTTCCCCTTAAATTTCTTCTTGAATTTGGTCAACGTATCCGAAATTGTTTGACCGAATTGGAGACAACAGCAGCACCCGCACTGCACCCGTGTCATTCTCGTGTCGAGACGGGTTCGCAGTAAAACCGCCGAGTCAGAGCAACATAGCTTGAGGGTAGTAAGATTTTTCTGGAGCCTTTTCGTGGTAGAGACTGTAGGCTTGTAGGTGTGAGAGATTAGTAGTGGCCTTTCTTTATTCTCGATTTTGTGCCTTTTGAATTTATTCTATTTTCTTTTTTTAGTCTCTTTGATATCCTAGTGTTAGTATAGTAAAACCTTCATTATAGCAGTTTATAGATTATTGTGGCTTTGGTGATTTATGGTAGAGTAAGGTCTTGGTTCTTTGGGTAGGGCCAGGGCGGGGATCAAAGGTGGAGTTAGAACTTGGAACATAGGGACTTTGACAGGAAAATCTATAAGAGTTAGTGAAGATCCTCAAGAAGTGGAAGATCAATATAGCTTGTTCCCACAAGATCAGATTGATGGGGACTAAGGGTAGAGAGTCGATAGATTTACACTATGGTACTCAAGAGGCTCCAGGAAAGGAATGGAATAGGCAATTTAGTAGATGGGGAGCTCAAAAAGCTAGTGAAGGAGGTTAAAAGGGCGCACAACAAGATGATGGTGATTAAGCTAGTCATTGGAGGACTTAACACGAACATAATTAGTGCAAACACACCTCAAGTGGGCTGGGATGACGAAGTTAAAAAGGGGGTTTCGGAGGATTTGGACTAGGTAGTATGGGGTATCCCGCACACCGAGAAACTATTCATAGGAGGAGATTTCAAAAGTCACATCTAGAGAACTTCTAAGGGATATGTGGATGTATATGCTCGTTTTGATTTTGGGGATAGATTCAAAGGAGGAGTTCCGTTTCTGAACTTCACTAAAGCTTTTGATTTGGTGATAGCTAATTCGAGTTCCTCAAAGGAGGATCACTTGGCGACCTTCTGTATGCTTATCTTATGCTTATCTTATTATTTTCGCATGATTGTTTGATATTGATTTGGGTGGAGGGAAGCAGGGGCGGACCCACATAGGTTCAAGTGGATTCATATGAACCCACTTCGTCGAAAAATTACATTGTATATATACATATATATAAGCAGTTTTGACAAACGTAAAAGGTATATATTTCTTACTGAACCCATTAGGCACAAGAGCAAGCCCCAGCCTAGCGGTTGTGGGTTTGATTCCTAACACCTAGGTCACGTGTTCGATTCCTTGTAAGGCACTTTTAAAATTATTTTATACAACAGCCAGTTTAAGCAGCTTCTCTTATATATTGAATTCACTTAGTGAAAAGTCTGAGTCCGCCACCGGATGGAAGCACCTACCAGTGGGATAGCATAGGTACCACCATGACCTTGGATTGTGGGTCATGATACATCACTTATTTATGAAAAAAGAATCATTTTTCTTTAATTATTCTCATCCCATATTTCATAACATACTTCAATCGGTACATTATGGTACCCTTTGAAACAAGATATTGTCATCCATTAATACATCTCATACTTTTCCTACGCCTTGCACGACTAAAACATATCATAAACCTTTTTATCCATCAAAACATTGAAATATGATCCAAAAATGTTTTCTAAGATTATATTAACATCTTTTGTAAAACATATTTTCCATAAACGTTTTCTACAAAATGTGCCTGTGTCACAAGTTGATTATTAATGCCCCGTTTGGCCATGAAAACATAATTTTCCGGAGTTGGAAATAGAGTTGGAATTGAAGTTGGAGTTGGAGTTGTGTTTGGCCACGAATATAAATTAAAGTTGTTTTAGAAATTTTGTGAGAGAAGTAGGAGTGGAAAACAAGTTTTTCTTGTTTTCACTTTTCCAAAATACAATTCCAAATTGTATTTGGAATTTTCATGGCCAAACACTGTGGTTTTTACTTTTTTCACTAAAGTGAAATAATTTTCCGAAAAAAAAGTAAAAATACTCATGGCCAAATGGCTACTAAGTCGCAGGTCTATTGAAAACAGTCTCTTTATCTCCTAAGGTAGTGATAAGGTTTGGTACACACTATCCTCCACAGACTCCACTTAGGGGTCGTTTGGTTGCGAAATTGTTATCCCGAGATGACTAATACCGGGATTAGTTATCCCGGGATTACCCGGGATAACTTATCCCGCTATGTATATGGGATAAGTTATCTCATCACTATGGTGTAAATGGTGGGATAAGTTATCCCACCATTGATTAATCCCTCCAACCAAACACTCGTTCAATTGATCTTTATATTTTATCTCGGGATTACTTATCCCTTGGATTACTTATACCTCAAACCAAACGACCCCTTATGGGATTATACAGAGTATATTGTTGTCGTTCCTATCCAAAAATAATCAAAAAGAATATGCTCTATCAAACTCCATGAATTTTAGCAATTTTCAACTTTTTAAGAAACAAAGTAAAACAGTGGTAAACTCCACTTGCCGGATTACACGGGGGTATGTTGTTATTTCTATCCAAATATAATCATGGAATATGACCGGTCAAATTTCATGATTTTTAGCAATTTTCAAAGCTTTTTAAGAAAAAAGTAAAACAATATCCTTAAAATCATGTTGCACTAATAAATTTATTTCAAAATTTGGACTAAACTATCCCACCAAGTTGAAATTACCTAGTTTGACTATAGTGACAATTCTTGTTCGGCATCTATAAAAGTCACACACCTTTTCAAGTTTATATATTCTACTCCAAAAGAAAGTGCTTTTTTATGTTTGAGTAACAAATATGGCTAGAAAATGGCTTACGAATATTAGGAATTATAGTGAAAGTGAGAAAAACTCCATCCTAGATAGAAGAGCAAAAAGTTTATTTAAGAAAGCGGAAGAACTTTCTATTTTGTGTGAGGTAGAAGTGGCCATAATTAGTTTTAGGTCAGGGCAAATCCAACCCATTGCTTGGAAATCTACAAGCAAGGTAAGGATCTAGTTATGAGGTATGTAAGCTTTCCTGAGTTTGAAAGAGGCAAAAAGAAGTTAGTAAAAATACGACACATATCTTCTAAAAGAAGTGAATAAGAAAGACGAACAAATTAGAAAACTAGAGAAAATGAATGAAGAGAAGGAAATGGAACTCCTCTTCAACCAACGTCCAGAGGGAAAGAGCATTAATGAATTTATGCTAGAGAAATCGAAGGTCTATTAAAGTTGTTTGATGCTAAAACGGCTAAACTGAATGAAACAAAGAAACAACTCAACCAACCTCCAAATCCTCCCTCCAATAACGAAAATGTTAACCCATCGGCAAGTTATGTAGATTTGTTCAGTGACCAGTGGTTTACTAAGACTATAGCTGCATTTGGGGATGGAAGCAGTACAGAGCCTGCACCAATGGAAGGTGATGACACAAATGCTGAAGATGATGGACAATTCCAAGGACCTTGATTGAGAATGTAATAATTATGTTGTTCTATCATTGTTTTCTCAGGTTGCTTTTTTCATAGTGTGCGTCTTAGTTTGTTGCATTTTTCTATCCATTTATTGTTATTGTACTGTTTACTTCATTTATTTATGAATGTTAGTCTATTTTGTCAGAAAAATGAATTAATTTTGTTCAGTCAACCAAGTTATTTGTGACAAAATTTTGGACTACGCTGAATCTTTATTTTTAGCCATATATATTCTGTCTCTTCAGTTTAACAACTTACTTTATTTGATACAAAAAGGTGTTTCATGTACATGTAAATTTTAGGAACTTTTACCTTGCATATTAAAACCTATTCAAATCCATTAAAGAAAAACCTCGATCTTTTAAACTTCCCAAAATAATATATTCTGGCCTCAACATTCACCATTTTTAGTCGGTTCTCTCTCTTCTTCTCTGCCATATCACTTCTTCTCTACTCGTCCTTTGTTCTCCTTCTCGTCTTTACTTCTTCTGTGCCCTTCCTCTATTCTTCTCCGTGATGGAGGAGTGATGATGGGAGAAAGAGAAGGATTAGCAGTGATGAGAAGTGAAGGGGTCGAGATTTCCATGGAGGATTTCACTGACTTTGGATGATCTTTTATTTTTAAAGTCGGTGGGTATAGTGGAAAAAAGACCCGGGGCATTATTTAGGGGTCAGTTAAAAGGGTGTTTTTAGGCTAATGGTATTTTATGGCTATAACTTGTAACCCCACTGTGCCAACCGACTATTTGTGTTATAAATAGTTTCAGTTGGACTTCACTGCACAACTCATGCCTCACACAGGATAATCTCTTCAAAAAGAAATTCCAGACTTCTGCCACAAGCTCACTGAAAGTGGCAACCACTTGCTACTGCACTGCCCAGTTGCCTCAGACCTTTGGAATATGTTCTGTTGTTTTTTTGGTCTTTCTTGGGTCATGTCCTTCTCAGTTAGGGATACTATTGAAAGTTGGAGTTCACGGGAAGTCGACAAAGCCATCAAGAGTATCTGGATGATGATCTCAGGTGCTATATTTTGGTGTTTATAGACAGAGAGGAACCAAAGATGTTTTGATGGAATTTCAACTTCTAGTAGTCTTTTGCAAGGCAGATGTCTAGTTGGCCTCTTTAGCTGGTCCAATTTGACCCATATAAATAATTTAGAACTCTTCTTGGATTTTGTTAGCTCTATAGATTATAAAGAAACTACAAATCCTTATTTTGAGAGCTTAACTGACCTATCCTTGTAATGTTCGCATCTTCTTGATGCCTTTAAATGTATCTCCTTACTTCATCAAAAAAAAAAAAAAAAGTAATAGACAAATAGTTACTATCTAAGATAATGATGCTGATTTACATCACAAATTGATAGAACGAATGTGAAATAAAAACACAGGAATTAGCAATATGTGGATAAGAGTATCTACAGATAAAAACGTTGAGAAAGTAAGTGATCAACACATAACAACCCTCATATTATTATTCGTTATTACAATTTTCATAGTAGTATTCACCGCATACAGGGGAGGATCCATAGTTTGGAATGTGGGTTCTCAAAACCCAGTAATTTTTGTCCTGACCTCATATTTATACTGTGGAAACCCATGACACCATGCCTGATTATCTATCTACCTCTAACCGCATGACAATCAATACCTGATTATATCACCGCATAACAATCCTTTACATGATTATTTACCGCGTAATAAACATCATACCTAATGTAGTCCCACATGGGACCTAGGGAAGGTAGAGTACATGCAAGCCTTATCTCTACCTCAGAGGTGAGGTAAAGAGGTAGAGAGGTTGTTTCCGATAAACCCCTGACTCAAGACAAAAAGAGTCTAGAAAAAGGCGTAAATGGAAGTACTAGAGACAAGACAACAGATGGTAGCAAACCAATACTAGCACAAAATAATACTACAATCAAACTACAAGAAAAAATAGATAATAACAACATAAATCAAAGAACAAGAAACTACAATAGTAATCCTATGACTACTAATAAGGGCAACAAGACAATGCACTCCTCTCTACTAGTATAAACGAACTCCTACGTACTAGCCTTCTACCCTCATTCATGTCCACAACTTCTTGTCTAAAGTCATGTCCTCGGTAAGCTGCAACTACGCCATGTCCTTTTCTAATCACCTCTAACCAATACTTCTTTGGTCTACCTCTCTCACATGAATTCATCCATAGCCAACCTCTCACACCTCCGCACCAAGACATCCGTGCATCTCCTCATCACATGCTCAAACCATATCAACCCAGTTTTTCACATCTTATCTTCCATCGAAGTCACTTCCATCTTATCTCAAATCTCCTCGTTTTTAATTTTATCTCTTCTAGTACATCCACACATTCATCACCAACATCCTCATTCGTATCACTTTCACCTCTGAATGTAAGTGTTCTTGATGGGCCAACACTCCGCCTTATACGACATAGCTAGTCTAACTACCACTCAGTAGAATTTGCCTTTAAGTTTAGGTGACACCTTCTTATCACACAAGACCTCAGATGCGAGCATTCATTTCATCCACCCTGCACTAATACTACTAGTGACATAATCATCAATCTCTCCATTTCCCTAGATAATAGACCCAAGATACTTGAAAGTACCTCTCTTTTGGATGCCTGCATATCAAGCCAAACTTCCACATCGGCCTTATGCGTCACATTACTAAACTTGTACTTCAAGTATTCAGTGTTGGTTTTGCTCAACATAAACCCTTTAGACTCCGGGATCTATCTCCAAACCTCAAACTTAATGTTCACTTTGTCATGAGTCTCGTCAATCAAAACTACGTCATTTGCAAAATAACATACACCACGACACCTCACCTTAAATATGCCGCATCAATACATCCATCACCAAGACAGATGAAAACAGACTAAGGCTTGAACCTTAGTGCAATCCCATCAACATAGGCAACTGACAGTACTCGAGCCTTGGATCCATCGTACATGTCCTTAATCGACCTAGTGTATGCTACGGGTACACCTCTAACCTCCCAGCACTTCTATAGAACCTCTCTAAAACCTCTCTAAGGACTTTGTCATAAGTTTTTTCTAGGTCAATGAACACCATGTGTAAGTCCTTTCTCCTTCTTATACTGCTTCATCAGTCTTTTTACAAAGTGAATGACTTCTGTAGTCGAGTATCCTAGCATAGATCCAAACGGTTCTCAAAAATAATCACAACCCTTCTCATCCTCATCTACACACCTTCATAGTGTACTTAGCAGCTTGATATCCCTATAGTTGTTGCAATTACGAATGTCACCCTTGTTCTTGTACAACAACTCCATCTCCATACTTTGGGTATCTTTGTCGTCTTGATAACATTAACCACTCAGTCAGCCACTCCATAGCTGCCCCACCTGTGCTCTTCCAATAATCCACTAAAATCTTGTCTAGCCCAATCACCTACCCCTATGTATCCTACAATTCGCACTTTTAACCTCCTCAACCTTTATACACCTACAATATCCATAATCACAACGCCTCTTTGAGTGCTCAAGATCCCTAGCACAATAACTTTGTCCTGCACCTTATTCAAGAATTCACAGAAGTATGACTGTCATTTCCTTCTAATGAGTACTAATGAGTACTGTTAGAATATGAGAAGGAATAGAAATAGTATGTAAAATCCTACTTGAAAAGGGATTGTAATGTAGTATCTGCTTGGAAAAGGATTGGAATGTAGTGTTTATAAATAGGGTCTCAATGTAATAATGTAGGTACAACAATTCAATAATATTTTTCGCCTATATTTCCCACATGGTATCAGAGCTTCTACGATCTTGGTAGAGAATCAAAGAGCTTCTACTGCCGGCGGGCGGCTATTACCTATATATGCAGCCTGCCAGGCCAATGATCGTGTTCGTAAAATTTGGGCCACTGTGCGTCTTTCCGGTGACTACTTTCTCATATGTAATTCGCATTGCATCGTGCATCTTTTGGTGACTACTTTCTCATATCTAATTTGCGTAGCACTGTGCATTTTTCCCGACTACTTTCTCATATCTGAATCGCATAACACCGTGTCTTTCCGTAGGGTCGTGCCATCATTCCAACCCTATCTATGTAATTTCTCTTTTTCAGTAGGGTCGTGCCCTATGTTACTCGGACTCGGCCATTTTGCCGCCGAACCCGTCTCGACATGAGACTGAGGCGGGTGCTTCCGCCGTCTCCAATTTGGTCAAATGATTTCGGAGACGTTGACCAAATTAAAGAAGAAATTTGAGGGTGAAAATCAAATAATTAACCGGCGAGTGGCGACTTACTGAAAAAATTCCGACCAGCGACCACCGGAACAGAGACTGCGTTGTCGATGTGCCACCGCCGTCGTCGTAGTACCACCTCAGTCATCATCGTCAATCATATGTTGTTGTCGATGTGTCACCGCCGTCGGCTTTTTATTTGTTTGTGTTGTTATATATATATTTTTATTTGTTAATATTTAATATTTATTTAATAAAAACAAAACAACAACATTAATATTTGTTTATTTGTTTGTGTTAATATATATATATATATATATTTTTATTAATATTAATATTAACAATATATATTATTTAACAAAAACAAGACAGCAGCATGTCGGTTTATTGGATTGACAGCAGCCGACTTTTGTATATTATATTCTTTATGATATAAAAAAAATGTATATTAATATATAATCAAACGTAAGTTGCCCTAACATTGAAAAAAGAAAAAGTACTCCTAATTAGAGTTAACCATTTATTTTTAGAATACCATTATAACTCAATATTTATAATATTTGATTTTGTTAAGCCGAATCCCCGCACCCGTATCCATACCCGAATTCGCACCCTCGAATCTTAAAATTTATATTTTGACGAATCCGACTCTTAGATCCGCACCCGTCTCAGATACCCGCACCCGAGTCCGAGTAACTTAGGTCGTGCCATCATTCCAACCCTATCCATATAATTTTTTTTCAGTAGGGTTGTGCCATCATTCCGACCCTATCAGTATAATTTCTCTTTTTCAGTAAGGTCTTGCCAACATTCAGACCCTACCCGTATAATTTTTCTCAAATTTTGATCACTTTTCAAGTGTCAAATCTAATAATATGACGGCTTCAGCACTGATTTGGAACCAGAGAGCAATTTCTTTTTTGATAGGTTCACCCAGTCCTGCAAGCCTTTCCATTAGCTTTGTTTTGGAGTTAGATCGTCGGAACCCTAATCTAACGACCTTTGACAATTTTCTAGTGAGATCTGTCAGACCCCTTTCTATCTTTTCGGTGGTTCAGTACAATTTTTGTAAATGTTCATCACTGATTTTCGGTTTAGTCCTATGATTAAGTCTGAACCCCTAATGATGAGATCAGAAAATAAAACATCACTTTGTCATGAGATGGGCAAAGAGTCATCATTGATTACCCAAGTTCATCATAAGAGGACTAAGCACATTGAGATTGATTGTCACTTTGTCAAAGAAAAGATACTCCTAGGAGATATTGTTACAAAATTTGTGAAGTCAAGTGACCAACTTGCAGATATCTTCATCAAGTCTCTCACGGGTCATCATATTAATTACATATGTAACAAGCTTGGTGCATATGACTTGTATGCACCAGCTTAAGGGGGAGTGTTAGAATATGAGGAGGAATAGAAATAGTATATAAAATCCTACTTGAAAAGGGATTGTCATGTAGTGTCTTACTTGGAAAAGGATTGGAACATAGTATTTATAAATAGAGTCTCAATGTAATAATGTAGATACAATAATTCAATAATATTTTTCGCCAATATTTCCCACAAGTACCTTCTCCACCAATATTATCATCCTTATCTATGATGCACTTCCCTTTGTCAAGGTCAAGGCAGACGCAGCTTACGCCCCTAAGTGGCCTAAAGCCAAAAATGAATTAGAGGCCTTTAACTTTTCAAAATTACTATTTTTTTAATTTCAAGTCTATTCTTCTAATTTTTTAAGAAGTAAAGTTTTTACTAATACATTTCTTACAAAAGTATTTTGAGATGCAAATTTCTTTCATTTTTTTAAATATTAATTTGAATTTTCTTACTTTCTCTAGAAATAGTATTCATTTTGTTTCAATTTGTTTGTCTATTTTGACTTGACATGAGGTTTGGAGTTTAAGAAAGTAAAAAAGAATTTTGAATTTTGTAGTGTTAAACTAAAGATATGTAAAATACACCAAAATGTTTTTTAACTTTATCGTTTTAAATATGTCAGGTAGAAAGTTGAAATTAAAAAGTTAACAAAAAATATTCTTTTTGAAACGAACCAAAAAGAAAAAGACAAATAAATTGAAATGGATAATACTAATATTCAAAAAAAATAATTCTGTAATAATTCTATTATTAGTGTAAAAATGAGCCCCCTCAAATTTGGGGGCCTAAGTCGAGTTTCTTATTTTCTAAAGCATAGAGTCTTAGGTCAAAGGCCTAGCCATGGCTAGCCTGTATAACTTCTTATTCCAGACCTCATACAATAACTGTCCTAGCTCTATCATATCTTTTGTTTCATTTCTTCTAGAACAATCACAAACATTTTTTTGATTATGGATCTACTGCCAGAAATTCAATGCGCAATCTCAGGATTCAATGTGTGCTCCTGAATAATCTCACTTTTCAATTATTCGACCATTTCATTTTACCAAGTTCAATGTTAGCCAGATTAGTCAACAATTCTCTCTTTCGATGCAACAACCCTTTGTCCTATAATTCTCACACAAACACTCAAAAGCTAATGTTTTTCCACTGAAACCAATAATTTTGCCTCCTTCCTAACCATCTTATACTTCTTCCTATTTGTTCGTTTCTCCTCCTCGTCCTTACTCTTCACCAACTTCACATAGGCCACACTTCTTTGTCTCTATCTTCCTCTGTACTTCTCCATTCCACCACTAATCCCCTCTGAAACCACTAACTTTGCCTCATTCCTAACCATCTTATACTTTTTCCTATTTGTTTATTTCTCCTCCTCGTCCTTACTCTTCACCAACTTCGCGTAGACCACACTTCTTTGTCTCTATCTTCCCCTGTACTTCTCCATTCCACCACTAATCCCCTCTATGCCTCTCCCAGATCAGCCTCTCCAGACACCCAACACCTCTTTATTTGTCTCCTAGCAACTGACAGTCTTATCCCACACATTGTCCACATACCCACTACTCCCCCCAAGCTCCATTATCCATCAACGTCTCCTATCTCCATGGCACTGGCGCTAGTCAAGCTACATTATTTGATCCTTCGTTGGTCATCCACAACCCTCTTCCTCCTCTCTCTTTTGGTTTCCAAATCCACCACCAAAAGCTTATGTTGGGTCAAAAGACTCTCACTTGGGATAATCTTTCAGTTTTACAAAGACCTTTATCACTCTTCCTAAGAAGCAAAAAGTCTAACTATTGGCCACGGAACTACAAAAGGTAACCAAGTATTCCTCCTTCTCAGGAAACTTGAATAATTTCGTATATTATAATCCGTACATTAAACTAAAAACCAGATGACCCTAAATGGTATTTTCTAATTTGGGCATCAAAGAGAAAAATGAAGTCATTTTCTTGTAAAGGATCCCCTGAATCCTGTCTTCTCAAATATGCATCAGTGTCCATAGAATTGAGTGTTACGAAGTTGGTCTCTAACACCAAGAGGTTGTTGAAGTGGTGATGAGCATGACCTTGATGGATAGGTGGCTAATGCATGAATTTCAAGGCTCCAAAACCATTGAGTGAAAACTCATTGGGACCAGTTGTACAGCCTAGGACGAGTTAACCTATTTATGTGAATAGTTAATGCCCTCATGTTTGAGTCCTTGGTCAAAAATCATGTCTTGTTTATACTAGTTGTACTAAATCTATCATTAGTTGAAGATGAATGAACATATTTTGAAGAAAAAGCAATAACTAATGATTTGTATGACCAAAGGTTGCATCTCTGTATTGGTTTTCTCATTTTCTTCTCCCCTTTATGCTCACTCCTCTAAAGTAACAACAAAAATCTGCGATTTATAAGGTATCACTCAAGTTCACACTATTTTTCCTTTAAAATCTCCCACTTTATCACCAGAGTGGTTCTAACAGTTTGTATGGGTCACACCTGCGCGTTAAGACTTGACATATTTAATCAAAATTTTGCTGGCTTCTTAACTGGAAACTTCTTATGCAGTTACACGAAGCCCAATGGAGCCTTTTGGATGTGTATATATCTCACATATAAGAACAGCTGCATGTCTGTGCATATTCGCAGAGGAAAACATGTATGTTTTTGATAAAAATTGGGAAAGTTTACTGAGGCAAGTATTAAGACTGTCAATTTACAGCAGGAAAATACAAATGCTCTTAACTTAGCATGAGCATAAATGTTTCAGATCATCTATCTTAGTTTTCTTACCCACAAGTATAAGTTTTGTATGCAAACGGGAACATGTATTTAACAAATGAAACCAGAGAAAGAACAGGAAAAGCTTCACAGAACCTTCGGACTAGCATCTGACAGAGATGAGGTTGTGGATTCAGAGCAACAACAACAACAACAAACCCAGTGTATTCCCATGCGTCAACATGCTTATATTTTACTGTAGTTTCTTTCTTCTTTTTTAAGTCACTTTACAGTAGTTTCTTTCTTCTTTTTTAAGTCATTTTACTGTAGTTATAATCTCTCCAAGATTACATTTTAATGTTAAAGATAATATGTATGTCACTGAAGCAAAATGTTTGTTTGTACATACCTTTTCTATTCCACCTCGAGATGTAACCTCAACAAAAAGAAGATGTAGATCTAGTGGTGTTCCTGCTACAAGAGGGATCCTGTGAACTGGGGAAAGTTAGAATGAAAGGAGGAAAGATCACAGTGACGTTTTTGAGAAATACTTCGACTTTTTGCTTACTCTTTGAGCTGTTAGCAAATTTGACAAATCAAATCAACCTCTTTAACATGAGACTGCAGTTCGATAAATTATAGTCAATTCATTCCAACCCCAGCAACAGACTCTTAGCAAGGTTACACACATGATATAAAATATTCTTTAAACATAATTAAATCACAACAGATATAATCATCATTACGCATACTTATGACATTGTTTATTAAGAGAAATCAATTTTCTCCAGTTTGATCATCTCTTCCTCCACTAGATGGGAATACACTGGGTATGTTGTTGTTGTTGTTGTTGATCATCTCTTCCATAGAAGATCTCATTTTCTAACTTCATCTTTCTAATTTTCTCTAGACATTGCTATTTATCTACTCTTTTTCTTGTTCCAACTTTTTTTAGCCCTACTATTTAGTAACTCAAAAGAGATTCCACCTTATGATGCTATTGACGGACGTAAAATGCAAGTAAACTATTCCAAAACTCTTTCATTCTTCTATTATGTTTACTTTTTTTTTTAACGTCTATCGGAAACAGCCTTTCTACTTTTTTAGAGGTAGAGGTATGGCCTGCGTACATCGTTGTTGTTGTTGTTGTTATCCACGCCAGCTTGTAAACACCTTTGACTTATACCACAGGATACCTACCACCTAAGTTGCTCGGACTCTACAAAAATGTGGCCGCACCCATGTCGGATCCTTCAAAAAGGCACTACTTTTGAAGGATCCGACACGTACCTAATGACATTTTTGAAGAGTTCGCGCAACATAGCCTACCACCTACCACCAATAACAATTGTGGTAAGTCAGTCCTATCTGTCCACCAGAACAAATGGAAAAAAAAAATTACCCACGCCCTCTATTCCAATTTACTCCCTCTGCCCATCTTTACTTGTTCACTTATCTATTTGGGATGTCCAACAATACTTGTCCAGTTTATAAAATCAATGGATAATTTACCTATTTCTACCCATTTACCCTTAGCATTAAATACGATTCACTATCTAAGGCATTTTTCAAAGCATTAAATTTATTATATTCAAAAGGTAATATGGTAAGCCGGGTTAGTCAGCATGGGACTATGTCCATTAGTAGGAGCCTCTAGTCAGGAGAGTTTGGGTGTGGTGGATGTTTTTGGTCTGTGAGTGTATGTTACTACAAGGCGGGTGTCCTATCTCTTATTTCTCATTTCGAATTACTCGTATTTCTCTTATTTCGTATTTTTCTGATATCTATTCTATTATTTCTTATTCCTTATTTATGTTATCCATCCTACTTCATGTTTCACTACGACGTTGTGTACTACTCCCTATCCTGAGCCGGGGGTCTATCGGAAACAGCCTCTCTACTTCGGAGGTAGTGGTATCGACTGCGTACATTTTACCCTCTCCAGACGTCACTTTGTCACTTTGTGGGAATACACTGGGTCTGTTGTTGTTGTAAAAGGTAATATGGTAAAATTATCCATATCATTTACAGCTTCTTAATCTTTGCGTCGATAAGAAAGTGGACAAGTAAACCAAAGGAGTATATGACATATTTTAAAAAAAAAACATATTTCTTAAATTTCGTGTCAAATCAACCTACATTATATAATTGTCTTGAAATTTGACGCTGAGACACGGTGCTCAATTCACTTCAAACACTAAGCCCCGCCGGCCCCACCCTTTTAGGCTTATCATTCCTTTATTACAAATGAAGAGAGAAAAGAGAACCAGAAGCAAGACACATAATCTGAAACACAATGAAGAACGAAAAAGCTAAATAATTGAACTTGTAAATTAGTAAGGGCAAGCAAGAAAGAGAGAGAAAATTAGACTAACTGGAAATTGGTAGGCAATGATGCGGAGAATTGCTGGAGTTTGTTCCAGAAAAGTTGAGAATTTTGAACAATTTCTTGATACTCAGCTTCGGGTTTAGGGTAAGAGAGAGGCACTTTTGGGTAGCCCTGGGACTGCGGCGGCGACTGCTCAGAAATATTTTCATCAGCTGCATTGTTAGACATCTTTTCTTTTCTTCTTGTGATGTGAGTAAATTAGAATTCTAATGATAGGCAGCTCATCCATGAGAATATCAGAAATACTTACATCCGAAAAAGAAAAATAAATAATTGGGGGATTAATTAGTTTCCCTATGCACTTTTATTTTTCGTATGTATTCGTATAAAAAAACTGGCGTGCTTCTCGGTTACGGTGCATGTAAACCCCCCCCCCCCCCCCCCATATACACTCACCCTTTCAATTTACCCGTATTTTCAAAATACAAATTGTCGCTTGTGTATTGAAAATTGTACAAAAAATTATCCTACATCCAACTTTTTTAGCTTGATAACTAGTACTAGATAAGATAGGCACGCTGTGCGCAAAATATTTTAATAAAAATATTTATTAAAAGTGTTATCAAATTTATATTGAAATAATAAAAATAATTAATTTTTATTGATCACATGAACATACTTTAAATTGATCTTGAAATATTAAAAATGTGTTAATAATGAAATTATAATTAATACTTAATAATTAATCAGAATTATAATTATTTTAAATGATACTTAATAATTAATCACAATTATAATTATTTTAAATGTTTTGATATGAAAAAAAATAATAGTATTTCTTTAACCATATTTCATTAATTAAATTTTAAAATAATAAAATATTAAATATTAAATAATTATTAATATTAGTGTGGGACTTTTACCTTTATATTTTTAATCAACTAAGACATATAATTACATTCCTTATCTTTCAGTTCAAATTTCAATATTTTTATCTATCTGTTCAACTTCACAATTAACTATACTTTTTTTAAAAAGTTCTATCTTTCAATTGCATTTTAAACACTAAAAGTACGTACTTGTATCAATTACGCAACTTTTAATTCCAAAATTAAAATTTCATTCGGTCTCAATTGAAAAATTAAGTTCTTAAAATTTATTATGTTATTTTAAATTTTTAGATATTGTTCTATTGCTCATTATTTATACAATGTCCAATTTTATGATTAATATCTTTAAGTGTTTTATTTATATTTCTTATTATATTTTCTAAATTAATTTAGTTAAGATCTATTAAATCACTCTCAAAATCACCACTCCACTAAATACTACACCCACCTCCTGGTCTTACCCCACAGCCACCACCCCACCTCTCCTGTTTTTTTCTTTACTTTATAATATTTTTTGTAAAATATTTTTCTCACCTAACCCACCTCCCATCCTCAACCAACCCTCCACCAACAAAAAAAATTATTTATTTTCTTAAAATAAAAATTTGTATTGCACTCACCCCTCCCTTAATACCCACTCGACCCCTACCTAACCCCAGAAAAAATATTTTTTTTTATTTTTGAAAAAATCTTTCCATTCATCTATCCTGACGCCCCAAAAAAATTATTTTTTTTACCTTTTAAAAATCTTTTTTCCTACTCCGCAACACTAACCCCTACTTATACCACCACCCCGCCTACCCCACCTACCTAGCTCACCCTCTATCCACCCCAATCACCATAATCTCCTACTCTTCCCCTTATCTATCACTCTTTATTATTGTGTTATATATACAAAAATGCTATTAGAAAATATCTTTTATTTTACTGATAAAATATCAAGTATCGTTGTATTTTAGCATATATGTTATTAGTAATGTCAAATAATCACAACAAATAAAATTATTTATTTTTTAAGCTCAAAATCAACTAATAGCTACTAATTAGCATTTTCATTACCCTATTTAAAAAAAAAAAAAATACTTGATTAAGTTCAAGCATGTTATATTCCTCCAAATAAATTATGCTTTTTGTTTATCTACTGAAAATAATTTGAGACGTAGGGGATTAATTCATCATCAAAATGAAATAAAATGTATAAGCATACACCACTAAAGATGATGATGAAAATATTTTTAAAGAAACCTTTGCGAGAAAATTGATACTTGAATTCATAAAAAGAAATCGTTATAATTAACTTTAACAAACATGAAAGTAATAGAAAGAGATGATGGTAGAGATATATGATTATGATGATAAAAAGAGCCATCATAACAATATTATTCCTCATATTGAATCATAAAAAAAAAAAAAAAAGAGATACTTATATTAATTTAAATTGGTGGACCTTGAACATTCACATACAAAGATAAGATGAAAATGTTATATCTTTTCTGTATATAAAAAGAAAATTATCAAATCAAGAATATTTTTTTTAAATGAAGATAAAAAAAATACAGTAAATAAATTCATAAATAAAGCTAATGATAGAGGAGTATATATAAGAGAGACTACGTGATAGAATTTCATCCATATTCAAATTTCATTTGAATTCGAATTCAAATATCACATATGTTTGTTAAAAAAGATTAATTTATTATTCTTCCTTATCCTTACATTTTTCAAATATAATACATATTTCAAATCAATATATATTTTAGTTGAGATTAATTTTTTATTATTATTATTATTATTATTATTATTATTATTATTAATAATAATAATAATAATAATAATAATTTAACTATTTTTACTTTACCACTACTACATTGTACTACTATTACTATTATTAGTACTATTATTATTTGTTCATTATTATATGAAATAAATATTAAGATCAATTGTGTAGCACAAGAAATCGTGTAGCATGTTTACTAATAGCACATCTAATAATTATTTTAAAAAAAATCATAAGTTTATCTTTGAAAGAATGTCTTATCTTTAATTTAAATTCAAAAAAATTAATAGAATAACTAATATCTTAGGGGAGTGGCTATACAACAATAAGAGTCCAATTAGAACTATAGTATGATAATTATCTATTTTAATATGTAATTCTATATTTCTTAATATTATTTTAAATTTAAAGTCAACAATTTATTACTTTTAATTATCTTTGCTATTTGACCTTTTTTACAAATATAATGTAAATTTATCTTATAATGTTATAATTGAATTGAAAGAAATATTTGAGACCAACTAAATATTTTTTAATAGTAAATAATATATTATTATTATTATTATTATTATTATTATTATTATTATTATTATTAGCAGATACTGATGACGTCCAAGCAACATCTCCTATTAGATGATGGTACGGTCGTTATCAAGATATAGTAACCCAACTAAGGTTGGTGGGGTCAAATCCCAAGGGAACACGTGGCTGTGCAGATCTTAGTTATTGTAGTCAATGGGCAAAACAAGAAAAGTAAATGGGGGGAGGGTTGTTTGTAGTAGTCTCGAGCAAAGAACAATATTAACTTGATTGAAATCAGTCGTAAGTGAACACTAGGATTGTGTTACCCCTGGCTTCTCAACTCCATAGGCTTATCACGCGTTGTTAAGCCAATCCAATATTTTACATGCGGAATCAATAAGTTATGTACCTTCTACAGTCTTTTGGATGAGTAGAAGGATTTCACCCTTTACCTTTTGAGTCTCAGGGTGTCTCACTACTAACTCTTATCTTAATCCCAGTTAACTATTACTTTTTGTGTCGCTAGTTATTATATGAAACCTAACCATCTTACGTAGATGGAATCTAGAAGTGTGGATCAACAGTTAAATTTCAAATTACTGTTGTCTTTATTTTTTCCTAGTCACTACTCCTCTTTTAAAGTAAGTAGCAACATCTAGGCAGGATCTTAATGTGTGCACCCAGTAAGAAATCAATCCTAATGAAGATAAAGCAATGCATGCCATTAGTATTAGTTCAAATTAACAATCGCGCTTCCCCTACTTCGTTAATTCGGTAGGTTTTCCACAACCCTAGCTATGGATTTTAGCTGCTCATGATTGTGATGAAATCAATAACATTCATAATATAAAGCATAGATGAAATCACAATGATAAGATGAATAAAAATCCACAACCATAAACTGAATAATCAATCAAAGTCAATACAAGAAAATCCCAAGATCAAAGATGGATCTTGGAATCAAAATATGTTTCTAAGTGTTAAAAGTGCGTAACTCCTACTAAAAAGTATGTAAGGGGTATTTATAGTACATAAGAAAATATTAAAAATAAAGTCCGAATGAAATAGAAGAAAATTGAGTCGGTGGCCACCTGCTCTCTATACCTGTGGTCTGGCACAGATACAGGTAGTACCTGCGGTCTTAAATAGGGCACAAGTTCAGACCGCAGGTTGCGGATGGATAATTTCCTGCCAGTCAGCTCTCGAGATTGTGGGTTTCTGGTACCTGTTTTGTCTACATGTGGTCCGTTGGTCTATATGTGGTCCGTAGGTTGACTTAGTAGGCGCCAGGAGTTAGTTTTTCAGCTCTTCTTCGACTCTTGAACATGCATTGATCACGATCAAGCCGAAAAACATCCCAAACATCCATAATCGCTCCAAAAATGGCCAAAATACCCCTTTTACCTTTTTCATGAACTTATCATCCAATGCATGATTTCATGTAAAACATACCCAAAAACAAATCATATCTAACAAAAATGCCTCAGAAACTTGTTTATTTTCCTTGTTTTAAGTGTCGAAAGTGCTATATTTCTATAGCACATCAGCACCCTCAACTTAGAACGTTTGCATATCCGCAGGCAACAAAAATACAACAAAATAAAACGATGCTTAACTAGGAGAATCTAAGCTATTCAAGGCAGGTATTCATCACATTAAGTTCAAATCACAACATCCCCTCCTATATGTTTTTTCAAAGACAACTGTGTATGAATATAAAGCACAATAATGTGATACAATGAGATCAAGGTATGACAATTATATTAGCAAGAGCTAACCACGCATATGTACAAATTACACTACCTGAAATAAGCAAATAGCTAGCAACATGACTCAAGTGCCCTCACAACAAAGATGTCTCACTCACTCATATAAAATCATGCATGTTAATGCAGGAAGGTCAAGAGACACTCACACTCAACAAGGAAGTTCCAATCAAGGCATGTTAAATACCATAGGCTTGCCCTTATTTCTTTACCTCAACATTTCTATAGTCAAGTTAGGATCACTATAGGACTTTTCTCGGCTTGTAATGTAGGCTTAGGGGCTGGTATGATATATATGGACATTTAAAGTAACTAAGCCTCCTTGGAACTACACTATCTTTGGGGTCTCACTTACTAGCCAATTTTCTTTATTTCTCCCTTTTGTTCTTTTATTGCACATTCAGGTTGGGTGCGGTCTTTTATTCTTTCTTTTTTTTTTCTTTTCTTTTTCTACCACACCCATCCCTTCTAACTTTTTCTCTTATTTACCTTTCTTCATACCCATTTTACACTATGCACCCCTATAATAGCCACCCTTAACTTAGGCATTTTGTATGTGTTAAGGTGCACAGTGTCCTACGAGGATTTTGACTTATGTTAAGGTGAGGTTCTCACTAGTTGAACAGATTCAGGACCGCCTGTTCGAGGATAATAAATTGTGCCTTCTCTGTTATCGGGTGGTGGGTGGTGAGTCTGGAAGACACACCATAGATTCTGAGGATATCTTGAGATTTTAAGGTTATATTTGTGTTCCCCGACTTGATAACTTAATTTAGTCGATTCTGCATGAGGCTCACAGCTCTAGATATTCTATTCATCCCAGTATGGCCAAGATGTATAGAGACTTGAGGCAGCTTTATTAGTAGGACGGTATGAAGATATATGTAGTAGACTTTATAGCTTGTTGCCTGTATTGTCAGTAGGTTAAGGCCGAGCATCAACATCCAGGTGGATTGACTCAGAGATTGCCTATTCCCGAATGAAAATGGGAAAGTATTACCATAGACTTTATTAGTGGGTTGCCTAGTACTTGTCGTGGTTACGATGGTATTTGGGTTATTATGGATTATTTGACCAAGTTGGCATATTTTATTCCTATTTAGATGACCTTCAATGATGAGAGATTAGCCCAAATTTATGTTCGAGAGATAGTTTGTTTGCATAGGGTCCTTGTGTCTATCATATCAGACCGTGGTTTTATGTTAACTTTGCGGTTTTGGAGAACATTTCAGGATGAGTTGGGTACTCGAGTAGATTTGAGTATAACCTTTCATCCGCAAACAGACGGTCAGTCCAAGTGGATTATTCAAGGGCTTGAGGATATGCTCCGAACCAATGTTATAGACTTTGGAGTTCAGTGGGATCAACACTTAGCATTGATAGATTTCTCCTACAACAATAGTTATCATTCCATTATTGAGATGACGCCTTATGAGGCTTTATACGGTAGGAGATGTCGTTCTCTTGTAGGATAGTTTGAGACTTCTGAGATTAGACCCTGTGGTATATATTTACTTCAGGACTCGTTGGATAGAGTCAGGATAATTCAGGATAGGCTGAGAGCAGCCCAGAGTAGGCAGAAGGCCTATGCCGATCGTACACTCCGTTCCTTGAGATTCAAAGTTGGTGACCGTGAGTTCCTTTATTTTTTACCTATGAGAGGTGTGATAAGATTTGGGAGGAAGAGTAAGCTTAGCCCTCGCTATATTGGTCCTTTTGAGATTCTTTGTGTAGTTGGTGAGATAGCCTATGAGTTTGCTTTACCTCCAGACTTTGCCGTTGTTCATCTAATTTTCCATGTCTCTATGTTACAAAAGTATATTCCTAATCCTTATCATGAACTTAGATGGAACTCAATCCAGTTGGATGATTATTTGACCTTTGTGGAGGAGCCCGTATTGATTTTGGCTAGTGATGTGAGGCGACTGCAAGCTAGGGAGATTCTGGTAGTCAAGGTTCAGTGGAGGCATCGCCTAGTAGAGGAGGCTACTTGGGAGATCGAGAGTGACATGCAGTCCTAGTACCCTCATTTGCTTAAGACTTTAGGTATTTTCTCATCTTTAACTTTCGGGGTTGAAAGTTCCTTAGTAGTGGATATTGTAATGACCCTTTAGGTCATTGTTTGTATTCTTGCTTATTTCATGGATAGAGCTTCTCCATAGTCTCTCCAAGTCATTAGTGACTTGCCAAAATCGGTAGATCGATTACCTGGCGGTTTGTTTGGTTTTTAGAACCACTTTCTCAATTCAAAGTCTTCATTGGTCCTAATTGACCACCATGCAAAAACTCTAGTAAAGTGACCTTAGATGCAAAATCTAACTTTGTCAACGTATTTGAAACATCAAAATCTATGTGGTTATATATTTTATTTGCTTGTAACAGACTCCGAATTTATCACGAGGCAATGGCAGAAGCCCAGAACCAAAATCCAAGCTTCAGCTATGCCTAGCATAGCAAGAGATGCCACGACCGTAGAGGTCTAGGCACGAACATGATGCTGCGATCACAGCCAGGCGGAGGGTGCGATCGCGCTACCTGTGACCTAGATGAAACCTATTTAAGAATTGTCTTACTCAAAATTTTGGCCATTTTGTGCCTCCCCCTAAAGCTACAAAACCTGATGGAGTGTAAAATCTTCTAAGTGAGTCTTCTGGGTTGATTAG